>NC_054560.1:778070-1050252 GCF_017654505.1 Polyodon spathula
GCAGAATAAAAAAATGCAGCTTTTTCCGGTTGTGCAAATGCTGGAGGACACAATTAAATGCAGTGATCTCCTGACTAGACAGGCAAGAATTTGATTTTCAGCAGCTGGAGCCTTGAGTGTAATGTTTACTTCGAATCCCTTTATGCATGTGGATGTAAGTGACATTTCTGAACAAGTGGGGTCATTGTTTAATCTAGACTGTGTTGAACTGGAAATGGAGATTCTTAATCTTCAAAATGATATTTAGTTGAAAGCAAGATATCCAGTCTGACTTCTGGACTTCAGTGGACAAGGAGAAGTGTAGAAATCTCTGCACAGCAGCAATGAAAGTGCTGTCCTTATTTGGTTCCACTTATCTATGTGAATCTGTCTTTACAGACATTAACTTTATCAAATCAAAATGTCAAACCCACCTGAGTGACGAGCATCTGAATGACTCCTTCAGGGCTGCACTTTCTAATTACAAGCCAGATTTTGCTGGGCTGGTAGACAGCATTCAGGGTCAAGTCACAAATTGAAATCCAGGTAAGAATAACATTTTTCTTTATTCTTTGTCTGGAGTTCTTTGAAGAGTGGCTTACAAATGTAATCAGAAGTAGTTCTTCATAGTGTTCTCTAAGACAAAGTTGACCACTCAATCTGCCAAAAGGCCAATCGTTATATGAATCAATAAATACAAACGTATTTATTACTATGGCAGTGCAGAGGAAAAGCCCTGCACATTAATAGTGTAGAAGGTGACCTCTCCAGATTTAATCAAATGATTCATTTGTTGCTAAACGGGAGATGGTCACCTGTATAAAAGTCTGCAGCTTCTGTTGTTCTGCAAGTGTTTTGTTTGTTTGATTGTGCTAACTGTTTGTCTTTTGTCACTGTTAGACGGCTAACACAAACTGGGAGCTGTCAATACTAGCCAGAACCAAAACCCAGACCACACGGCACCACTGTTTCAAGAACTGCTGTACTTCACCCCACCTGCACACGAGCACTCACTGTCTGGAGAAGCGACAGTGTCTGTGTTTGGTGTTATTATAAAGAGTTGTATTATTTCGGGACTGAAACCCTTGTTTTGCAAGAAGTGATACATATGGCTGTGTAGAGCCCTTGCTTATTATTTAAGTGTTGCTGACACGCAACCCAGCCAAATAAAGGCGCTGTTTTATTCAACTTTCACTGTCTTGTGTGTGTTATTCCTGAGCACTGCACCAACTACACCTGCGCACGACAAGCCACTTTGACACAGCCTGTTACCAGGAAATTACATCAGAGATATAAATAATAGTAAACAAGAATCTTCCAAAAAAAAAGTACATGTAATATGAAATGTTATTATAGCATAATGTACCTTAGTAAAAGTAATTGGACCCGCCTTCTCATTATAGTACAGTAGAAATACTTACTGACACAATGTAGACCCTTATCAAGACTTTGATGGCATGGTTGGGTGGCATTCCTTGTAGAATTCTGAACTGGCCTGCACCAGAACTGCTCTCATCGTCATCATCGTCACCACCATCACTCTCATCAGTGCACTTGTATACACAGAATCTGCCCTGTATTTAAAAAAATGCATTACAAATGCTTATGAAATATGTGGATCCTGTCAGTAATTTACAAAAACTTATATTTGCCCATTACAATCTCAAGACAAGCCATTTATACATAGAAGATAGAAATGGGAACTATTTTAAGGTGGTTAAATGAACATATATTTCAATTGATTAAAAGATGACTCAATTCTGAAGCGGTCACTGGACAACCTATAACCCTTTCTTATAAAATGGCTTGGATAAATTAAATGCCATGATTGGCTGAAGAAGATGACATGACATGGCTATGGCTTATTACTCTGAAGATCACAGTGCATCTGGATCAACAGTTTTTGTGGATTGGTATTACGTTTGCAATTCTCCAATCTGTCGGTACAACCCCTGTGTCAAGAGACTGCTGCATGATCTTGGTTAGCAGTTTGTAAATAACTTCTTTCATTTCGTTGAGTACTATTGGGAGGATCTCATCCGGCTCAGGGGATTTGTTTATTTTAAGAGCTCCTAGTCCCTTTAACACTTCTACCTCGGTTATGCTAAGTTATTTAAGGCTGGATAGGAACAGGTCAAACTGTGGGGCATGTTGTCCATATACTCATTTGTAAATACTTGTGAAAAGTAATCATTTAGTATATTTGCTATTTTTTTCTCTTTGTCTATGATTGTGCCATTTGTATCTCTTAGACATTTTACCTCTTCTTTGAATGTTCTATTGCTGTTATGATATTGGAAACACTTGTTGGAATTGGTTTTAGCCCCCTTAGCAATGTTCATCACTGTCTCTCTTTTGTCCTTTCTAACTTCCTTTTTTATTTGAGTTTGCAGTTCCAAGTACTCTTTCTGTGTACTTTATTCTTGGTCCCTTTTAAACACTCTGTAAAGTGCCTTTTGTCTCTGAATATTTGTTTTAATTGATCTATTAAACCATTTTGGCCATTTTGTTTTAGATTTTGATTTGTCTGCTTTTGGGAAGTAATTGTTTTGCACCTCTAGTACTACAATATTGAAGTGCTATTAAAGGAGATGTGAAATAGCGTTATTGAATGAGATGTGATGCATTGTTATTGAATCAGATGTGATACAGTGTTATTGAAAGAGATGTGATACAGTCTTATTGAATGAGATGTGATACAGTGTTATTGAATGAGATGTGATACAGTGTTATTGAATGAGATGTGATACAGTGTTATTGAATGAGATGTGATACAGTGTTATTGAATGAGATGTGATACAGTGTTATTGAATGAGATGTGATAGTGTTATTGAATGAGATGTGATACAGTGTTATTGAATGAGATGTGATACAGTGTTATTGAATGAGATGTGATACAGTGTTATTGAATGAGATGTGATACAGTGTTATTGAATGAGATGTGATACCATTTAAAGAATTGTGACAACAAATTGCAGGGGAATGTTAATACACTTGCAAACGATTCAGGAGCTAATCACATTCACCGATAAGATCTTCTAATATCACATTACATCTAAACACACAGTAAATCCATATACCAACCTTAAATTTCCCCACAGCTCTGTCTTCCTGCAGACTGTCTTCTTCATTTGCTTTTCCTCGACAGAGTTCAAAGGTTTTCACACAGTCATCAAAGTTGTTGAACACGGCTTCCAACTCTTTGTTATATATCTGAAAGAAGAGAGAATAACTTGCATTTACAAACCTACTTCATTCATTGCTCTTGATAATGCAATCTCTTTTTATTTATGTATTTTCTTTATGTGTAACTAGTGGTGAACTATACATGTCATATTTAGTGTGTTTACAAACTGCAGCCTGAGCTGACATTGAGTCACATAGATTCAAAGAGTCTTCTCATTGTGGCCCCTGTTTACACTTGAGCAGCACTCTAAGCTGACTCTGGGCCTGTCTGCGCTTGCATAGCCCTTGAATTAATGTGCATGACCTCAGATGTCATATCTCCATGGCCACCTCAGTATATACATGGTGAAAAGTTAGACGTGCAATTGCAGTTTCCTGTGTTTACAATTGTGAAATTCTTTATTACACAGTTAACACAGGCTCTTATTGGCTACTAACAAACATATATTTTCTGTATTATACTGTAGTGCTTAATTTATTTTAGATACATAAATCATTGTAGTGAAATAACAATAGTTTTCTCTTTACAGATTACAATATGTAAAAAAATGTAAATCTGTATAGTAGGCCTAGACAGTATACACTATAGTAGTAAAGCCAAAAAATGAATAGCTAGCACACTTCCTTTTACTTTTGCCTATAGGCTGCTGTAAATAATACTGGTAACACAAAATAAATCATGCCACTGCTTTTTCTTTTTTTTTACCACAGCCTACTTGGTACACAAGTAACAAAAAACAAATCATGGTACCGCATTAACACAGTTATTATTGGGGGTACATACAGCTATGGTCAAACGTTTTGCATCACCTAGAATTTCAGGACTGTGAAACAGCATACCTATAGAAGAACATTTCACATCAGATTAGTTTAACAGGGAAATCAGCGTTATTTGTCCTTTGTTAAAAGTGTAAGTCCTGAACCCTGGTCATTCACACAAGCCTTTCATATCTTACAGACACTTGGCAGTTCTACATGTTCAAAAGAACCTTACCAATGAAATATATAAAATCTCCTTAATGACTTCATTTTGTGAGCTAAACAGTGCTGAAATGTTTTTGCTCTTTACTAAGCAGTAAGTTGTCTATGCACTAATCAATAATTACTTATATCTTTGTATAAACATGAAAATAACATGAATTTGACGAGTATAAATGCTTGATTATGCACAAATGCTGTACTTTTCATTCTCTCCTGATTTGCTGTAGTAGTTGCTGTAGAAGTTCAGCTTTAGTCTCCTTTACTACAGTCGATTATTACTGGGGCAATGCGTAGTCTACATTTCCAGTCAAGTAAATTGTGTCTGTCTAGGGTTGAGGTATTGCAAATAAACAATGTTATACCCCGCCTCAATGATAAGCAGTAGTATCTTAAACGTTAAAGGAGAGTGAATTATGTTACCATGACTTGAATATCACAACAGTCATTAGGTTAAAGATGTAACTGTTATTTATTTACCTTGAGAATAGCAGCTTTCATACAAACTTTATCGACACTGAGGTCTAGTATAGTTTTAATCTGGCTAATTGCATGTGTGGATCCACACAAACAGGTTAACTGGATTGAGTGCAAAACTTAATAAAAAATAAAAAAGCACAGCGATTTATAAACAAAACGTTTAAAATAGTTTGACTGATTGTATGCTTTGTAGAATTCAAATTTCATGCATACACAAAATATTATAGTTTAATTGATGCATAGATATATAATCTGTACCTACAGTGTGTACATGTGTGTATCTACTGTATTAAGTTAAGTGATTTATCTAACAATGCTTGCAGTTGCTTTTTTTAATGTTCACTACTTTATGTACACATTGGAAAGACACTGCCGCAAAGCTGCATGTACAACAATGATTACAATTTACCATTTGCAATATCCAAAGCATTTTTAAGAGTGGTTCATTTGCATACTACAAATAACAATTAAAACCTGTCTTAAACATTTAATAAATGCACCAGACATTTAAATTTAAAGTTAAATAGTGAAGAAGAGTTAACAATAACAACAGTTTCACACAAAATCGTAGATGAAGAAAAAAAAATAGCAAATATATTAAATGATTACTTTCACAAGTTTTTACAAAGGAAGACACGGACAACATGCCCCACATGTCATCCAGTTCCTATCCAGTTTTAAATAACTTTAGCATAACCGAGGCAGAAGTGTCAAAGGGACTAGGAGCTCTTAAAATAAACAAATCCCCTGGGCCGGATGAGATCCTCCCAATAGTATTCAACGAAATGAAAGAAGTTATTTACAAACCGCTAACCAAGATCATGCAGCAGTCTCTTGACACAGGGGTTGTACCGACAGATTGGAGAATTGCAAACGTAATACCGATCCACAAAAAGGGAAACAAAACTGAACCAGGTAACTACAGACCAGTAAGCCTGACTTCTATTATATGCAAACTTATGGAAACTATAATAAGATCCAAAATGGAAAATTACCTTTATGGTAACAGGGTACTGGGAGACAGTCAACATGGTTTTAGGAAAGGGAGATCGTGCCTAACTAACTTGCTTGATTTTTTTGAGGATGCAACATCGATAATGGATAATTGCAAAGCATATGACATGGTTTATTTAGATTTCCAGAAAGCTTTTGACAAAGTCCCGCAGAAAAGATTAACTCTCAAATTGAATGCAGTAGGGATTCAAGGAAACACATGTACATGGATTAGGGAGTGGTTAACATGTAGAAAACAGAAAGTACTAATTAGAGGAGAAACCTCAGAATGGAGTGTGGTAACCAGTGGTGTACCACAGGGATCAGTATTAGGTCCTCTGTTATTCCTAATCTACATTAATGATTTAGATTCTGGTATAGTAAGCAAACTTGTTAAATTTGCAGACGACACAAAAATAGGAGGAGTGGCAAACACTGTTGCAGCAGTAAAGGTCATTCAAAATGATCTAGACAAGATTCAGAACTGGGCAGACACAAGGCAAATGACATTTAATAAAGAAAAGTGTAAGGTACTGCACGCAGGAAATAAAAATGTACATTATAAATATCATATGGGAGATACTGAAATTAAAGAGGGAATCTATGAAAAAGACCTAGGAGTTTTTGTTGACTCAGAAATGTCTTCATCTAGACAATGTGGGGAAGCTATAAAAAAGGCTAACAAGATGCTCGGATACATTGTGAAAAGTGTTGAATTCAAATCAAGGGAAGTAATGTTAAAACTGTACAATGCACTAGTAAGACCTCATCTTGAATATTGTGTTCAGTTCTGGTCACCTCACTATAAAAAAGATATTGCTGCTCTAGAAAGAGTGCAAAGAAGAGCGACCAGAATTATTCCGGACTTAAAAGGCATGTCGTATGCAGACAGGCTAAAAGAATTGAATCTGTTCAGTCTTGAACAAAGAAGACTATGCGGTGACCTAATTCAAGCATTCAAAATCCTAAAAGGTATTGACAATGTTGAGCCAAGGGACTTTTTCAGCCTGAAAAAAGAAACAAGGACCAGGGGTCACAAATGGAGAGTAGACAAAGGGGCATTCAGAACAGAAAATAGGAGGCACTTTTTTACACAGAGAATTGTGAGGGTCTGGAATCAACTCCCCAGTAATGTTGTTGAAGCTGACACCCTGGGATCCTTCAAGGAGTTGCTTGATGAGATTCTGGGATAAATAAGCTACTAACAACCTAACGAGCAAGATGGGCCGAATGGCTTCCTCTCATTTGTAAACTTTCTTATGTTCTTATGTTCTTATAGGCGGGTAGGGCCGTCATGTGACAGGTGGATAAGTGATTACTTTATTACATTCCAAGTCACACTCTTGTCTGTTACTTTTCTAAACAAAGTGGATCTGTTTTTTCCAACTAGCTGACTCTTACAGCAGGAGCTTTTGGAAACAAGTTGTAAAACTGGTTTCACAGATTGTAATCTATTTAACCAATCCATCCAGAAGGTGTCACTTTCATCAAAGTCTGGGTGGTGGGGGCAGTTTGAAACACACAAGTCTGTTAAAGGGTGAAACTCCTGCACAGACTGAAATTTAGAAATTGAGTTGCAGATCAAGACATATTAAATTAAAAGGAATTGTATTCATAATTACACATTTTTTTTACATGCTCATATGATTCTTCCTATTTTCCTCTTAACTCAATTGAAACAACACTACCTTCTAAAAAAATAATTGAATAATGTAGTTCTCCAATTTCAAAAGGATTGGTATTAGTCATCAAAACATAACCATTTATTACTTTTGAATAAAATAAATATATATTTTGGCAAGTTATGTGTTTCCATACTCACAGTTCTCATATATTTTATAATTGACAACTAAATAAGTGTATAGTGCCATTTTTCAGCCAGGAAGTTTTTTAGAATGACATACAGGTTTTAGGGTATTTTTTGAAGGGTAGTGCACAATTCATAACAGACATGCAATCCCACCACCACCCTCATCACACTGCAAATACAAATCTGTGTTACCTGCAGAGTTGTGAGGTTTGGCTGCTGCAGCTGTCCTTTCTTTTTGGCAAGTTTATTTTTCTTATTACCAGCTTCAATTGAAGAATAGATGTCAGGACTTCCACTCACTAGGAACATGAGAGGATAAAAAAATATATATATATATTAAATTAAAAAAAATATTAATAAAAATATATATATATATATATATATATATATATATATATATATATATATATATATATATATATATATATATATATATAAAAAATATTAGTGGTGCTGTTAAATTGACAAGCACATATTCATTTTATTTCATAGAACCCTTCAATCCAAGCAATTCCTTGTTAAGCACCCGGAACTGCTTAATAACTGTTTGTATTTGTTCACATTTTTATTATTATTTTACATTTTTTTTGGAGATATTAAATGGAACATTGTTACCTTGGCCACATGGCAACATTTGACCAATTTTGTGCACTAGTTTAGATGTATTCATTAATGATCAGGTCAGAGTTTTTATATCTGCTCACAAACACTGCATGTATCATGGTTCATGGTGATCTCTGTATTAACAGGGGGAGCATTAACAAGTGAATGTGAGGTCAATTTTTATTTTAATTGAAGAGAGTACAAATATTCAGAAATTGATTAATTGTATCTGTCTGGTTTTTGCCTTGCTGCTTTGACTATCAGCTCACCAATTCACACATGGTGTGCAGGCGGAATATCATCCCTGAGCTGTATCTGGAGGAGAATGTCATACAGTTTCTCCAGCAGAGTACATCAGTATCTAGATTTAGAACACTGGTCCATCTGCCTTGATAAAGTATCAGAGCTGGCAGTCACAAGTGAGAGGATCCGAATCTGTCAGTTTATGAACCAGTGACTCCAGAACAGGCAGCTTGGGAGTGTCCTGGGGTGGTGCTGCCTCCCCGGAGGGAGGGGATGCTGACATCCCAGGAGGAAGGACCTGGGAGCCACTGCCGCAGCAGCCAGGCAGCAATAGTGACACCAGTGATGATGCAACAATGGTGTGAAAGACACACACAGCTGAAAGAAAAACTCCAGGGATCAAACAGATGAACCAGCAACTTTTAAACCAAGCACCACTATTGGGATCTTGAGCAAGATCCTAGTGTAGGTTAAAAACTAAAAGTAGAACAATGCAGTAAATCATGAATTAAAGTAGTTTTGTCCAATAGAAATCATTGACTTGCCACAGGAGTGGCTATGGTGACACAAGTGTATTATGCATACACTTAAATAATACAGGTAAATGTACTTCAACACTGTAAACAAATAGTGTTATATATAATACAAACCTAGTGTTCAAATAGGGACAACACAAATTAGTGGTAAAATCAACAAAACAACTGTTAACAATCATTCACCACCATTCAATCATCTTAACAATCATCCACCACCATTCACTGTGAAGCTTTGCAGTCTTTCTCTTTCACGCCTGGAATTCTGGCAGACACAGCATGTCCTAATGCAGCTTCTAGGGATTCCAGCACATGCAAGAGGTACTTTAACTTTATCAGAGTGATTGTTAAGAAGGTTGACCTGTAAATAGACCAGAGTGAAAATGCCAGATTTTATCACCAGCAACACCGTATGGAGAGGGGAGATGTCAATTGTGGTCAGCTTGACCAATCGGAAAAAACGCTACAGAAAGCAGAAAAAAGCAAAGCCAGCCAATAACAAGCAGCTCCAAGGTGCTGAAATCAGGCATTTTTACTTATGTTCAGAAGGGTTTTTACACACGACTTGCTAGAAGAGGCGAGCAACACGAAAAGCAAAATAATTGTCATGTATTTCAATGCTATCTCTTCGCAGCAGTTGACACATTGAAATTCATGGTATAGAATTGTATTTTGCTTTTTGTGTCTCTCGCTTAGCCTTGCTCAAGTCAAGTGTGTGTGTGTAATTCCACCTTTTATATGCCATTTTAGCAGATAACCTATAATCTCCAAGGAAGAAAAGAACACACATCAAAAAACACTTGCACATGAGGCTTTTCGTCTTATTATTTTATCAACAAAATGCACAAAGAGTTCAAAGTTAGAGCTGGGACAAATATTTGAATGTGACAGAGAGCGAATTAATCCTAGTCAACAACTTCCCTCCCGACCTGTGAGGGCAAGTATAACAGGAAACAGTGTGCTCCGGATGGTTTGACAGTTCATTCCAGGGAAAGCTGGGTCGGCCATCCAGAAAAGGGGCGGAATCACAATACCAGAAGTCACCATCTTAATGCGGTAGGCGATGTGTCAGTCATGGATTGGAGGAAATGTGATTGCACTCGCCATTGAAGGGGGCGGGACTGAAGGTATATTGCGATGTGGCTGAGCAATCTGTTCCTTTGTTATGGTTATGGAAAGAACTATAAGGATGAACTGTATCATAAAGAAACCAGGAATTTTGTGTGTTGTTTTTGCCATCTGTTCACCGTTATTTGTCATTATAGAAGGCTAACCTCCAGGAGCTGTAGCAAAACCGCAAGAAATTAAACCTGAACTACACTTCACCATTGTACACGAATAAGCCTATAAATCACCACTTCCACTAAGAGCACTCATTGTGGACTTGTGATTGTGTTGTGTTGGTGTGTGTCTTGTTTAGTGTATTATTCTTATTTTGGGACTGAATCCCGTGAGTGATACACATCATTGTGTAGAGCCAGGTATTATTATTTGTTAGCAAATGAGCTGCTTTTTCACCATGAATGGTCTTGTGTCTCTCATTCTTGGGCACCGCAACAACACTGGACTTGTCCACTATGAACCACTTTGCCACATCAAAATTAACATTTTTTGTACATTTATTCAAAGCAAAAGATCCCTCTGTGTCTGTCAGAAATGATTTTATCTGTGTGAAATTTTATATATATTTTGTCAAACAAATGAACAGTGGGATTTACTCTGCTGGAGCTGCTGCTTACTTTCCCCACATCTGGATTTCCAATTAACCTCATGTGGCTCATGGCTAATGTATTGGACAACAGTGAATTAAAAGAACATACCCCAAGACTGCCAAAAAGCTTTTACCTTGCAAGGCAGATGTTCCGATTTAAAAGCTACTGGTATTAAAATAATTTCTGAATCTATTACAATATTATTATGTATTATGTTTTACTGTTTACTGTTTTAAACATAAATAAAATAGTTGTTATCATAATTCTATGTGTGTTCCTGTTTCTGTCACAGTTCTGATCAGAAATGTATTAACCTTTTCAGAAAGGGCATGGTGCGAGGCTGAGTGGAGACCATACTAGATTTGGTAAGCTCAGTGCATGTTCTTCAAACTATAAATAAATGGTACAGTTTGATATACGAGTGAAGAAGACATTGGGCCATGCAGGACAAGCAACCCCAGGTGGTGGAGGTGGGGGCGGCAGGCAGTCCTCCCATGGCGGCGAAGGCGGGAGAGGCAGGCAGTCTCGTGGCGGTGAAGGTTGGAGCAACGGGTAGTCTCCCCCTGACGGCAACCTCCTCCAGTGATCTTGGGCGGTGTCCTCACTGCAGGGCCCTCCATCGGTCCCCATCCCTCTGCCACAGGGCATCAATTACTATGGGCATGGACTGGTCCTCCAGCCCAGGATTCTTCTTAATCCAGTCCCACAATTGAACTAACTCCAGCTCTCCTTCCATTTTGATATTTATTTATTTATTTATTTAAAATAAACTGCACCCGTAGTATCCCTGGCCTGACACGTGGAGGTGCTGTGATCCCACTTCTTACACCAAGTGTGAACAGGTTGGCTTGTGTGGTGACGTCAGGCCAGGAAGAAACACAGAGGGGTGAGTGAACTGCGCTGTTGTGCCAGTTTATTGAAAATCAAGGATTTAAACAGAAAACAAAACGCTGAACAAAGCAAAAGGCATGATGATCAAAACAGAGAAACGAAACAAACGGACACTGAACAAACAAATATGTCTTTCACTCTTCCTCACCACTTATGTTCCACCTCCAAACAGACTAACCCAGAGTGACTCAGACTCAGTGACTGTAGTGCATCTACATATACAGCTGTGCTGGGACTCAGTCACTAAATGAATCATTCACTTAAATCCCAGCACATGAACTCATTTGTGCACTAATACGCACCTGTGACAAAGTGCCCACCCACTCTGGCTGTCATTGTGACAGCACCTTATCTGCACGTGAAGTGGGTGTGCAATCCCTGTGTCTAAATACCTAACTGCCTAAACTACTTATTTTAAATCACTCGTGCTACATAGCCCAATTTATACCCCGTGCACCAATATATATAAACCAACATTACAACGCCACATACAACATAAAACACAAATACGTACAGGGACAGGGCACCCCGCCACAAAGACCCACAAAACTCACCTTACATGTTCCGGACCAAAACAGGCAGCGCATCTGCCGTGCCTGTCCTTCAAGGGGAGACCTGTCTTGTATATATCACAAGAATAAAATATAACCGCAGTGGTGTACAATTTAAACACCTGCTTGGCTGAAATTACTATAACAGATAATGTACAGTACTAGTAACCAAAAAAGACTGTTGAACAGCGCATGCAGGAAAGTTGCTATGCAACCGACAATAACACTGTAAAATCAACAGTGGCAAGTGACTCTGACCAGCACCACTGATAACATACCAGAGATCACACTGTTTAGTCTTGGTTACATTTAAGAACCTGCACGGTGCCTAGGTAGTAGTACTACTGTCATGGCACACACTGTATGGTGCTTGCACAGTGCACGGTACCCACGGTAAGGTGCACACAGTATTGGTACGGTGCTCAATGCATGGAAAACCCTGTACAGTGCCAACGGTTTATTTCAGAAATAAATGTACTATTTATATGTGTTTGACTCCAATTGAATGATTGATTAGCAATTGAGTCTTGGTACAGCTGCATAAAAGCATGTTTTTACTCACTTAGGGTTTCTGCCCCTGTTCCTGGGCCGGGATTATAAAACGGAACTTTGGGACTGAGGGGGGAGGTGGCCATTGAGGCCAGGTGTGCTGCGCACAAGGGGGGGGGGGGCATATGTGGCGGAGTGTCCAGCCCCTTTATGTTTATTAGTGTTTTATGTTGTATGTAGTGTGTTAATGTTGTTTATGTATAAAATACACGGGATATAAATATGGGTTATGAGCACAAGTGTTTAAAATGTATATTTGTATTTAGGCACGAGGATTGCACAGCACTTCACGTGCAGGTAAAATAATATGTGAGCATGGGGAATTGCACTTTTATTAATTCACGTGCAGTTGTACCGAGACTCCAATTGAATGATTGATTAGCAATCGAGTCTCGGTACAGCTGCATAAAAGTTGCATGTTTTCACTCACTCGGGGTTGTGTGTTCGGTGAGTGGAGAATGGGTGTGAAGACGGAGAAAATACAAAGAGAAGTAAATAATTGATTTCACTCACCGTGTTTGTTTGTCTATTCATTCACTTTTTGTTTAGTGTCAATCCGTTGTGTTTGTCTGTTTTGGCCAACGCGCCATTTTCTTTTAAAGTGTTTTTGTCTGTTTAAACTTTTTATTTTACAATAAAACACTGGACGCAGTAGCGTCTCGGGTTCACCGCCATTCCTCACTGTTTGGAGTCTGTATTTCTCATCTGACGTCACCCCTGCGAAGCCATCCTGTTCACACAAAGAAAACTATTACTTTTGTTGATTATTGTCAATAACGAACCAAGATAGATGACATGACAGTAATGTGCCTGGCATTGAAAATTTTATATATATATACGTGTAACGTAATATGCATATTATATATATATATATATATATATATATATATATATATATATATATATATATATATATATATATATATATATATATATATATATATATATATATATATGTTGCAGAATAGTGTTAGTGAAGAATAGTGTATAGCTGAACCCAGTACAGCTATAATGCTACTTGCTGAACAGTATTTTGTTATTTTGACAGGTTCCAGATTGTGAAATAAAAATCTCACAGTAAGGGAAAGAAGCATTTAAGTGGAGCATAGAAAATAAAGGTACAGGATGTTCGGAAAGAAAAACAACACCACCAGCACATTAGGGAGGCCTTGTTCAGAGCATAGACTTTGTTCAGGGAAGGGCATGTGAGCGACAGCCTGGAACATTACAGAGAGTGATAAAAATAAATATTTTGCTGTATATTTATTTAAGAAATTTATGGCATTATTACACATTATAAATGAAGACATATTTTGTTAAGGGCACATCAGTACCTTTTTGTTTGGGTAATTATCAGTTGTCACCAACTTTTGTTTGTTATAAATAGGGCTTCAAATTTTTCGTTTTTCGTTGAGTTAGCATATGGTTAAGCATTGTCGAATGCTATTTCAATGTGATGGCCCTGAAGGAGAGTCATTCTCCAGATAATGTATATTGATCCAGATAATGTAAGACGAGTCGAATGTGTGGGGTGAGAAACTGATCATACTGTGAGATGGGCACATTTGGGTAAGCTGGAATGTAAATAAGATATCTTGCAGGTATCAAGTAAAGGTTGTTGTCCCTCATACCTGTGATGTGAAAAGATGGCTAGCTCGTCCTGTCGTAGCCTTCACAGAACCACTCAGAGTGGAACCAGAGAGAGAAGTTGAATCCTACTAGAACAGGGCTGATTTGAAGTACCCTACTTAAAAATGTATTATGCTATATTCTTTCTATCAGTTTATAATATAATATGATATAACCTATTATTAATCTGCTGTATTATTGTTTAACATGTTATTTGTAACCAGTAAGAATATTATCAGTGGAATTGGATGGAGTCTGTGTGAGAGAGTTCATGACTAAAAAATCATGCTGGCATGCTGAAACGTTTTGAGTCTCTTATCAAGAGGTAGAATCTCTAAAATAAACATGAAGCCTCTTTTGCTATTCCGATTCAGTGAAGCAAAGGAGAGCAGCCGACTCTATAAAAATAGCAAATAAGTCCAGGGGCAGCTGGAATTGATTTAAAGGAAACAGTTATTCGTGAATTTACTTTAATCAAAGAACAATAAGAAGTCTACTAGTAGAAACAGAATAAAGATTTGAAACTAAGAGAATACAGTGCAGAAATTAACTTGAAGAAAAACGTTGGTCAAAACATAAAGGTAACCATCTGTGTCAGGCTATTGCAGGCTTGCCAAAGAGAAGGTAATTCATTTTTATAACGTTGCTTGCTTGAAGGGCCAAGCAGGGGAAAGAACTCGTGCCAGCATGGAGAGACACCTAACAGGAGGAAAGAGACCCCATTGGGGATGGCAAGGGTTAGATACCCTGGTCAGCAGTATCCAGCTCTTTGTTTTCAAAGGTAAGAAATTAAAGAGAAAAATACCCCTAGAGTCTGCGAGAGCAGGGGCGGAAGATGACTCAATGTTGGATAACATGGTTAACGAACGGAAACGGATAAGAGAATGGAGAGCACTTCACAAAAAACTAGTTCAAGATCTGCAGTTAGCAAAGACATAGAACTCCAGGTTTGTGTCTGCAGCTGGAGCAAGGCAACAACGGTCAGACGTTTGAAGATTCATCAAGGGAGAATGAAATGCTTGAGGGAGAAGGGACAAGGGCCTCGCATTGATCAGTACTTCTAACAAAGTCAGTCAAGTCAGTCGAATGAAATCCAGCGACAGGAAGCAAACCACTGTTTGCAGGATATCAGTACCCCTGTCATAGACATGAGGAGGACATGCGTGGATCAACTAATGATGAACCCAATGATCCATGCGAACCCAGTAAGACAAACCAGCGTAAGAGAGAAAAGAACCTCAACAGGCACAAGCCTGGAGTTAAATGGCCAAGAGCTTGTGAGAAAACTGCGTGGGACACAGTAAACACGGATCTCTGTTTTACTTTGGAAAGGTTAAATGGAACAGTTGAAAAGAAGCTGGATAAATTTGGGGACATCATCTATGCATATGGAAATGAGAGGTTTGGAATTGAAAAAAGGAAGGAAAAAGTACAAACTATTTCTAGAAAGTCTAGGAGATTGAACACTTAGTTAGAGAAAGGAGGCAGTTGAGGAAGCAATGGAGAAAAGCAGGACAAAGTCAGAAGGGGGGATTCAATCTGTTACAAAAGGGTCAAAAAAGATAAGCTGGCAACATTGTGCAGAGCTGAGCACCTACGGAAATGCTACAAAAAGAAAGAGCATGCGAGAACTAACTTTTATAAAGACCCATTCAAATTTGTAAAGATATTCACCAGTGAGAAAAATGGCAAACTAAAATCATCTAAGGTTGAGCTGGAGAGATATTTGGAGGAAACACATACAGATTCAAAAAAGCAGGAGCCTATGTCAATTCCTTCATCCGTTGTGTGTGCTGATGTGCTGGGGAGGCAAAATAAGCTGATCCCTGGAGACAGCATTACACTTCAGCAATCAACACCAGACAGAAGGATATCTACATCATTAGATGGAAAGCAACGCAAATGGATGGAGATGCAGATGGAATTTTATTAGTTTACTGTAAAGCTACGTCTTAGTTGGTGCTTATCTTGGCGAGAGCTGAGTTCAAATTAGCATGAAGTTTAACATCTACTCTCATGTAATGGAAATCATTTTTAGCCACTGATGCAATTTAGAATAATTGGGGGGTTTGAAATCCAAGATTCCTATAATGACTGAACTTTTACATGGTAAACAATACATCATGGTATAGGAAAAAGGGAGTCGTGGTAGACTAGACATGGTTTCATAAATCATAGGATTTAATGAAGACTTGGTAAAAACCAACGAGGCAGACCATGTTTAGATATAATAAGAATGACATACGTCTGAGAAAATGCTTACAGAAGGCTCTTCTATTAATGATGACTGACCTTGACAGAGAAGCAGGCAGTTTGGAACTTGCCCGAACATGATTTTTGTAGAAACACAGAGAGAGGTCATGTTTAGTTTAAAGTACTGAATATCTAACATGGGACTGTTATATTCTAAGTATACCACCACAGTCACAAGTCACTCTAATGAGTTTTCTTTATTTAGAAAGGGAGTAGTGAATAATTCACATTATTTAAAATATTGTGCCAAAACCCAGGTTTTTTGTTTTAAAAAAATTTAAAACAAATTTTCTAAATAGGTCTTTGGGGTGTTTTTACTGTTATTGGTTAAAACCGCAAACTTCACGCCCTAGTTATAATTTTGCAACAGATTTCATTTTGAGTTAATTTTAGGCTCTTTCAAATCACTTTTTTTTTTTTTTTTTTTTAATTCCAGTGGCTCCAGGTCATGGGATCACTTTGATCTTGGCTGCCAAAGAAAGGCTGCTTTCATTGTGATTTCATTTATAATGTGCACTCTTCCATGATGGGTTTTGCCACATTTTCTCTTGGGTCATTGGGTTTGAATTGAAGACTAAAAGTTCAAAGAGTGACCCCAGGACCCAAAGGTGTGTGAACTGGAATAATGTAATGTATTTCTCAGTTGAGAATCATTTGTAAAAAGCTATAAACTATGTAACTCAATTTGAACAAAATTTGTTAATACAAAATAATATGATCTTAAATCATGGAAATTGTGGGTAATTTGGAGTGATTTTCTCTGTGGACTAACTCAATACACTCAGTTTTGTCCAAAACAGAGACGGTGATTCAAAGAATTGCACTCTGCTGTGTTCATTTTACAGGATTGAGACGTTTGATTTTTTGTGTTAAAAAATGAATTGAAGCTTACCTAAGGAGTCAACTCCATGTGAGAGTAAGTTCTGTAGAGGAGTTACTATGAAAACGTCATCCTTGGCAGCTGGACCAGAAAGCACAATAATAGCATGAAAAGAAACATTAAAAAAAAACATTGGGATACTTTACTAATACTAATGTGTTTTGATCACTAACAATACTGTACTCTAGTTAAACCCTTCAGTTTGGTCTGTGAAGGTTTTTTTTTTTAATTGACAAAATATGGTCTTTATTTAGCAGTTTAAATTTTTTACCATAACCAGTTAATAATATTAATTTGTGCAAGGACAAAGCATTTTCTTTAAGTTTTATGTTGTTCCAATGAATTGTGGGATTCTGTACTGATATATTTTATTCAGCATGAATATGGGCTTTTTTAAAATTCTGAATATGAACACACACACATATTTTAGAATGTTTGAAAGAAATGACAAAACTAATTTTATATTTGGGTTTTGACAGAGAAATACTATCAGTGCAGTTTCTTCTGGCCACACTGTATTGATATTACTTTACCAAATTAGACTGCGAAGCTCTCAGGCAGCATTGGCTTGCTAGTGGAATGGCTGGTACAACGTGAAACTATGGCTGCACTGTTGTCACCTTTGCCCCTGTCTCAGCTGCTCCTGGTCATGGTGTAAAGATCCTCAGGGCCTGTCTAGGCTGGTCCTGGGAGGGTGTGGTGTAAGAATCCTCAGGGCCTGTCTAGGCTGGTCCTGGGTGTGGTGTAAAGATCCTCAGGGCCTGTCTAGGCTGGTCCTGGGGGCGTGGTGTAAAGAGCCTCGGGGCCTGTGTAGACTGGTCCCAAGCGTGGTGTAAAGATCCTCAGGGCCTGTCTAGGCTGGTCCTGGGCGTGGTGTAAAGATCCTCAGGGCCTGTGTAGACTGGTCCCAAGTGTGGTGTAAAGATCCTCAGGGCCTCTGTAGTCTCTTATCTCTTCACTTGAACCTCTGAGTTTTGTTTGCTTGTACCAGTAGGTGTCCGGTAGAAGTGTGCCTCAGACAGTTTTTTTATACCAAATTGCTAGTGGAATGGCTGATCCTCAGGGCCTGTCTAGGCTGGTCCTGGGAGGGTGTAAAGATCCTCAGGGCCTGTCTAGGCTGGTCCTGGGCGTGGTGTAAAGATCCTCAGGGCCTGTCTAGGCTGGTCCTGGGAGGGTATAAAGATCCTCAGGTCCTGTCTAGGCTGGTCCTGGGTGTGGTGTAAAGATCCTCAGGGCCTGTCTAGGCTGGTCCTGGGGGCGTGGTGTAAAGATCCTCAGGGCCTGTGTAGACTGGTCCCAAGTGTGGAGTAAAGATCCTCAGGGCCTCTGTAGTCTCTTATCTCTTCACTTGAACCTCTGAGTTTTGTTTGCTTGTACCAGTAGGTGTCCGGTAGAAGTGTGCCTCATAGACAGTTTTTTTATACCAAATTGCTAGTGGAATGGCTGATCCTCAGGCCCTGTCTAGGCTGGTCCTGGGAGGGTGTAAAGATCCTCAGGGCCTGTCTAGGCTGGTCCTGGGCGTGGTGTAAAGATCCTCAGGGCCTGTCTAGGCTGGTCCTGGGAGGGTGTAAAGATCCTCAGGTCCTGTCTAGGCTGGTCCTAGGAGTGGTGTAAAGATCCTTGGGTCCTGTCTAGGCTGGTCCTGGGAGGGTGTAAAGATCCTCAGGTCCTGTCTAGGCTGGTCCTGTGCATGGTGTAAGGATCCTCGGGTCCTGTCTAGGCTGGTCCTGTGCATGGTGTAAAGATCCTCAGGGCCTGTCTAGGCTGGTCCTGGGACGGTGTGGTGTAAGGATCCTCAGGGCCTGTCTAGGCTGGTCCTGGGAGGGTGTGGTGTAAGGATCCTCAGGGCCTGTCTAGGCTGGTCCTGGGGGTGTGGTGTAAAGATCCTCAGGGCCTCTGTAGTCTCGTTATCTCTTCACTTGAACCTCTGAGTTTTGTTTGCTTGTAGCAGTAGGTGTCCGGTAGAAGTGTGCCTCATAGACAGTTTTTTTATACCAAATTTTTTCCAAATTGTTCCACATCTCATCATTAAGAATACGATAATATCACGGTGGTCACAACTTTCTGGAACCCATGAATTTCACCATTTGTTTCCACTCAGCGTGAAAATAGGAAGTGAGCACTTCACATCTTTTAAATTGGCGACAGTGCAAAGTTCAAATTTCAAATAAAGGTGAATACTTACAAAGATAACTACAAAAAAGTAAACCAGCAGAGCGATATCCCAAACAATTTCATGAAAACCTTTCAAATTAACCAAAGCCTTTTGTGTTGAAAATATATCTCTGTACACCCTTAATAATGCAGCTCTGGAGAAGCATGGAACCCAGATATGTAGTGATTGACCTGCGATGTTTGAAAAGACATTAACAAAATAGGACATTGTTGCCTAATTGTCAATTACAACCAGAACATTTATATTAAAAAAAAAAAGATTTTAGTGTTCAGATTTTTTCTTTTACATCAGAGAAGGAATGCATGTTTAAATCAAAGTATAGTCCTGTTACAGTTGGTTTTAAAAGGCACTGTTAAAAATAAATCTGTTTGCTTTTGACTTGGAGCATGTTTTAAAAGTTAACACATCATATACATTGTAAATACAAAACATAGATATTTATTTAGAACAAATATTGAAATATTACAATATACCACATTTATAAATATCTTTTTTTAGGTAAAATCTTTGTCGCCATGATCTTTCTGTGAAATTGTCTATTTTTCGTCGTGACTGTGACGTGATTTAATATTTTTACTGTGACAAATCGTATCTTTACTCATCAAAAAGTAAACCTTCTAAAGGAGATGGTACGTCATCTTCCTCCAGAAACAAATATGCTTCTTCAACAGTACATTGGGATATGCATGTTCCGACAGCAGTGACAAAATCTTCTGGTATAATTTGCAATACAATTTAAGTTGGTGCAACGTTCCATTAATTTAATCAGCCACTACTTGTTTTGCACACTTGAGTGCGCTATGTGGCTACAAACTTTTCAAGAATTATAACTGAACTACATCTGATCACCAGCAGGTCTCACATGCTGAAGATCTTGTTACAGTGCAAGACCATCTATAAAGTAGGCCATTGCAATAAAAAAAATGTTAGAATACTTATATATATATATATATATATTTAGAACATGTTCTAAGTAAAACTGCTACATGTTCAGAATTTATAAGCAGGAAGTTCAACCAAAACCAACTAAGTAAATATGGACCACTATTTCAATGCACCAGCTGTGCTATATTTCAAACTATTGGTTCACTTTAAAAACAAAATATAGCCTACCTGTTACATTGTATTTCCAGAACCTGGCAGCTGGTTTCTAAAGATCGCTCTGTCTGGTACATTTTCAAAGGGACATTTCCAGGGTCTGTTGTTATTTTTACATGTATTTATGTTTTTATTTTGTTTGATAATTCACTGATGGTGAAAATACAATGTTGTTAAAAGGTAGACATAGGAAATTAAATTCTCTACAATTTAGCATTTACTGTTTTTCAGGTAAAGAATGTTATAATAACTCTAGAGATTATGATATATTCCATCCTGCAGGCACACAGAGAAACATCTTGCTTGGCATTAAATCCAACAGGAACAAAACATAACTCAGGAATCACACAACATTTGTGACTGGCAAAGATTTCTCCTTCTTTGAAGTAGATGGCATTTTCAGGAACTAAATAAAACACTTAAGATATCCCTCTCTCCAGTTCAGATCTCTCTCCAGATGAGATCTCTCTCCCTCTCTCCACTTCAGATCTCTCCCTCTCTCCACTTCAGAAATCTCTCGATAACTGAACTAAATGAAAGCAGCGTACTAACTGTGGATGGTCCCGTGGTTAGTATGAAGCTCCGTACTAACTCTGCAAGTTTGTTGCAATTGACCCTGTGGGTTTAACTTTGTGCAATCAACGTGCACTTAAATAGAACGAATGGAAAATAATAGATTATATAGAAGTATGATTAGTGCAGTTTGATTTACTGTGGGGGTGTGTGACGGGTACACCCCACCCCCGTGTGTATTATATTATTTGTTATGTTATTATTTAAAATGTATTTATATGTGTAAAAACACAATATTTTATTGTTAATTGTTTTGCAGCATGGATGCAGTTAAACTTCCTCACCCCTGCTAAACTGGTGCAGAATGTGTCTCCAGATTGATTCATTTATTACTAATTTGGAGACGGTCACATGTATATAAACCCACAGCTTTGGCTGCTCGAGGCAAGTCTGTTCAGAAACAGAACTAGACGTGAGTGAAAGAGAAACTAAAAGCTTAAACTTGTTTTTGTGTTTCAAGTGCAAATCAGACATCACCATGCGATGCACTTCAAGATCGCTAGGTAAGCTGTAGTTTCACATGGGGTTTTGGGAAATACAGGTGAAGATCAATGAAGAGCAGTTCAGCGAATCATAAGAATCATCTTCAAACCTCCAAGTACTACCGTTATCGGGAAACTACCACCAGATCACTTAATTCAAGTCTTTGATCCTGTAAATCAGTTAAGTTCTTAGCATCTACAACTACAAACAAAAAATGTTTGTTGTACAATCTGTGGATTTTCATCCCAGAATTATAAGGCAGCAAACAAACATTTAGGTTTTACATACCTTTAGAAAATAATATTTAAAGTTAAAAAAGACTCTCTTTGCTTCTGCTGTGGTACAATTTGCAATTATTTTTACTTGTTTGTTTGTTTATTTATCACAGCTTGCTTTGTGACTGTAATCTACCAGTACGTTGCATGTTTAACTTTGTTATACTCTATTAAAAGTGATCACCAACAGAAATCCCTTAATCAGTGACACCTGTGACAATTGTGGCGTAAAGGGCACATAAGGACCTTTTTATTTTATTGTGTTACGTGTTCCCATGTGTTGCTACAACTGTTTATGTAAGGTGGTGTATTGTTTTAATTTAATTTTTTTTACATTTTGACCACTTTTTCAAACTTTTGCATTCCCTACTTTTCCCATCATCGTCCTGCTCACATATGTAACTGAGATGGATTTACCAGTGAGCAGGAGGATGATGGGAAGCATAGTTCTGAGAGGTCCATGCGGGTACATGTGAAGCCATCTTGAAGCAAGGGACGGAATTTAAAAGTTTTTAAAAGTGATCAAAATGTAAAAAAATAAATATGTATTACTTGTCATGACTGTGGAGAATAATTGATAGACAACTGAAAAACAATATTAGTGAAGTCAAAAATATGTTGAATGCTTTGGGTCACAGTGGATTAAATGTGTGCAACAGAAAATGGCTGCAATCACTTCTGAATAACATAGAACACCCCCCTATAATGACATCATTTAAGACCACCTCCCCACTATATCTGGGTATGTGGCAATTTGCCAGGCCTCACAAACATTCCTTTGTATCTTGTTATCCCTGAGATTCTCCAAACAGCTATATAAAACCAAGCAAAGCAGAACCAAAGACCCCCTTACAAATGCCCATAAATGGTCATATTTGCCCTCTCTTTAGTCAATCTGTAATTTATTGAGACAGACACTACATTCCAAAATACCCCACCCAATTTATGTGCTCAATATCTCTCCATTGAAAGTACCACATATTCCAAATATTCTAACAATGAGTATGGACTATCACATTTCCTTACAGTCCCAGCTTCTTTCTTCAATTTGTAACAGAAAATATCATATAAAAGAATAATCAGTTCTAACACAAAAACTATTACAAACTTCCTTACATGACGCATGTGCAGCAACATTTGAACTGAATAAGTAAAAGAAAAGCAATAGGCAAGTGTATAATAGTACAATAATGTAGACAAACTAACATTAATAAACTGTCACACTAAATTAACACAGCACCCCTACACACGTTAAAAAATACATTATTAACAGAATGGTGAAACAACTCACCAGAATGGGAAACAACAAATTGTTCAGTGACTTGTGTCTGATTCAGATTTTTTTCAACAGCTTGAATAATTTCCAACTTTGAGTAGAAGGAGAAACAGCGGTGCATTTTGTCATTTGTTTACATGCCATTTTGTATCGATGAGGTGCACTCGTGGAAATCAGAATACAAAACAATTTAGAAAGATTTTAAAAAACCTCAAAACACTCTTGCAATGTCGCTTTTGAAAAGACTGGTTAAACCATTTGAATTTAAGTTTGATGATGAGCTATCGGGTCACAAAGCTGTACTGCGTCCGTTGTGAACGAATCACCAGCGGTGCCAAGAAGGTGTTCTTTTAAATGAAGTTCCTGTTCCTTTATCCGGAGCATTTACAATAGGAAAATCAGTTTCACCACAAGGGTGACCCTTAGGCGAAGTGTTCTCTTCAGAGGTGTTCTTATACACAACTGTATTAAGAAATATGACACTATGCAGTAATTGCTGTAGAGAGGGAGTTTTGTTTCAAGACATCCTAAAAAGGTGTGATGTTATTAAAAAAAAAACGTGCTATGAACTAATTATAAAATAAGCGCCAAGTTAAACAATGCGCAATAGAAGCAGACACGCCCCTCTAACTTCGAATGTAACAGACACTACTCTTTTAAAAAAAAAAAAAAAAAAATTATGTACTTGACTTGTCCATTTTAATCTCGATAGTATTCTTTGAAATCATCCCCATACTTTGCAGACCCTGGGTACTCACCTACAACAGGACCTGGCCATGCTACAATAATAGCCTTAGATTAGAACATATATCCCTGTGTGACAGGATTGAAAGGAGTCCCTGTCGTAATTTGCCTTCCTGACCACCGGCAGCGCCGTGTAGGGTTGACCGTGATTGGATCAGGAGGCTGAACTCTGACCATACAGGCTGTTCCGGGTCAGGCGGCCATCTTGGCCCAAGGTAGAACCATGCGGCCCTCGGGTCCCATCATTGCAATCAGCAGTGCTGTTCTCGTTGATTGGCTGACGTGGGGCAGCGTGCTGATTGCAGGGGTGGGACTTGGCAGTATTTAAGCAGTATGGTTTTGTCACTCGGTCTCCCTGGGCTGAACTGAAAACACATGCTGTGCTTGTTGTGTTGCTTTTATTCACTGCTGTTATTCACAGAAGCTTGAAAACCTTGGACACTGTGTTGGATTACCGGAGTGAGGAACCGAGGACTGGCCATTAATCTGTGAAAGGGAGCTAAGAAGTGATGAGAGGAAACCCACTGCAGTAGCACAAAGAAACCCAGTGCTTCCTTTGTTGTTATTTATTTTGTAACCGTGACATTTTTTGTTTACTCTTTTTATTTCAAACCTGAGTTTACCATTGCTGGTACTCCAGGTGGTTTTCTTGTTTATTTTTTGCAATACTGGACTGTTCTATTTTTATTGTTTGGTAAAATAAAACCCTGCCCTGATACCATTGATGGTTCAGGGCTCTAAGAACTAAACTCCATTTCCGGCTCCTGTGTGCTGTCATTTCTGGTCCTTCCCAA
Source organism: Polyodon spathula (assembly GCF_017654505.1). Classification (NCBI taxonomy): domain Eukaryota; kingdom Metazoa; phylum Chordata; class Actinopteri; order Acipenseriformes; family Polyodontidae; genus Polyodon; species Polyodon spathula. The sequence goes on from NC_054560.1 coordinate 802,760, forward strand.
AAGCTCCACCCACTACCCTCCCACACCCTGTTATTTCTTTCATTTGTATTGTTTTTACTTATTACTTATCCTACAATAATAGATTATGTGTGGTATCTGTGTGTTTGTGTGTAAATTAATGACCATGATCTATTCCAGAAAAATATGACTGCCATTAAGGCAGAAACTGTATAAAAAGTAGACATCAGGTTTTTGTTTTTAAATCCCTGGCATTGTGATTCCTATAGAGCAAGCAAAGTGGCAAAAGATACATTTTCATAAAGTGTAAGCAAATTAGCTATGTTTTATGACTACTATAATGCAGGAATTGCACACTATTGACAATAACTGGTAAAACCCTGCATTAAAAGGAAAATATATGCAGTATTATCTGTAAACCTTGAACACAATTGAATGCTAGTTTTTATTTACTATTTGATGTTGTAATCAGATACTATTGAATGTTAGTTTGTTATAATTATGTACAATATTATTGCATCTAAGAACGCAAAAGCATTAGTCACACACTCTACAGTAAACTTCACAACCATCTAGTCGCAGCATGAGCCCAGACTGAGGGGATCCAAGCCCTGTAGGATTTTGACCAATCAGAGAATTCTGATAAGGATGCCTTACCTTCTATAGGCTGCCTGCAACAGGACTAAGGGCAGAACAAGGGCTATTTAACCCCGGGAGATGTGAATGAAAAAATTGTACTGAGCTCGGTGCCTGGAGTCAGACCCAGGGATCCTTTGGATTCCTGTATTGAAGATTGTTATTTTGTGTACCTTTTACTATTTGAATAAAGCATTTTAAAACCAAGCAAGACAAAGAGCTTTCCATTAAACACAAGTGTGCAAAGCTGAGTTCCAGAATCCGGCGGTTCCTGAGTCAGAGACGAAGCAGTGCGGTGAGGAGCGGTAGCAGTGGATCCAGCATGGGAACAGAATGCACAGCCAGCGGTTCCTGAGTCAGAGAAAGAGCGGTGCGGTGAGGAGCGGCAGCAGTGGATCCAGCGTGCGAGCAGAGTGCACAGCCAGCGGTTCCTGAGTCAGAGACGGAGTGGTGCGGTGAGGAGCGGCAGCAGTGGATCCAGCGTGCGAGCAGAGTGCACAGCCAGCGATTCCTGAGTCAGAGACGGAGTGGTGCGGTGAGGAGCGGCAGCAGTGGATCCAGCGTGCGAGCAGAGTGCACAGCCAGCGATTCCTGAGTCAGAGCGGTGCGGTGAGGAGCGGCAGCAGCGGATCCAGCGTGTGAGCAGAGTGCACAGCCAGCGATTCCTGAGTCAGAGACAGAGCGGTGCGGCGAGGAGCGGCAGCAGCGGATCCAGCGTGTGAGCAGAGTGCACAGCCAGCGGTTCCCGAGTCAGAGCGGTGCGGTGAGGAGCGGCAGCAGCGGATCCAGCGTGTGAGCAGAGTGCACAGCCAGCAGTTCCCGAGTCAGAGACAGAGCGGTGCGGTGAGGAGCGGCAGCAGCGGATCCAGCGTGTGAGCAGAGTGCACAGCCAGCGGTTCCCAAGTCAGAGACAGAGCGGTGCGGTGAGGAGCGGCAGCAGCGGATCCAGCGTGCGAGCAGAGTGCGCAGCCAGCGGTTCCCGAGTCAGAGAAAGAGCGATGCGGTGAGGAGCGGCAGCAGTGGATCCAGCGTGCGAGCAGAGTGCACAGCCAGCGGTTCCCGAGTCAGAGAAAGAGCGATGCGGTGAGGAGCGGCAGCAGTGGATCCAGCGTGCAAGCAGAGTACACAGCCAGCGATTCCTGAGTCAGAGACGGAGCGGTGCGGTGAGGAGCGGCAGCAGTGGATCCAGCGTGTGAGCAGAGTGCACAGCCAGCGGTTCCTGAGTCAGAGACAGAGCGGTGCGGTGAGGAGCGGCAGCAGCGGATCCAGCATGGGAGCAAAGTGCACAGCCAGCGGTTCCTGAGTCTGAGACAGAACGGCCAGCGATGCAACTCATTAGCAGCAGGTCCATTGTGTGAGCAGTGAGGCAGCAATTCCTGAGTCAGAGACGGAGCGACGCCGGTGTGGTTCTCATTAGCAATACCACACAACACAATAAGCAGCAGATCCAGCGTGTGGGCAGTGAGGCAGAAATACCGGAGTCAGAAACGGAGTGACGCTGGTGCGGTTCTCATCAGCAACAACACGCAATAAAATAATATAACTAAATACAACACATCTAACAAAGACATCCAAGTATATAAAGCAATATCATTACTGTGGTTTACTTATGCCTTTTGTTTTGATGTACACACAAAACTCAAATGTAACCTAAATAAAAAACTAGAAAAGAGGACATTGCAAAGAAAAAACATCTCACCATTTTGGGTTTTGTTCATTACAGTTAGGGATGCCAACTAGCTCTATAATTCCAGGACAATTTAATTCAGGTTTTACACTCAAAACCACAAATTAAGAAAATGATTTTGGTAATAGATTTTAATACAACAACTTTTGTTCACGCAGGTTCAATGATATTGAAGCAACGACTGAGCTATTGAAACAGCAGCAGCATATTTCCAAACTCATGCAAGCATGCAATAATTACGAATAACCAAAGCACACCAGAGTAATATGCTCATGAATAGAAATTAGTGTTTGTGGTCGAATCTCATGAATAAACAAATGCATACTACTCACCGTTGTCACCGACATGCTGGTGTAAACTTGCTTCTTTCTGCTTTTCCTTTTGTGAAATAAAAAAATTATTAACATTAACAGGATTATTGATTTGAAAACATTTATTTTATGTTTATTTTACCAGCTTGTCTCTTGACCAAGAGAGTGACAAATAAACATCAACATAAAACACATCATTATCAATGTCAGTGTGTGTGTGTAGAAGAGGTAAAGTACATGTTTACTGTGGTGTTAGGAGTTGTAAAGCACGAGTTTACTGTGGTGTTAGGAAGGGTAAAGCACGTGTTTACTGTGGTGTTAGGAGTTGTAAAGCACATGTTTACTGTGGTGTTAGGAGGGGTAAAGCACATGTTTACTGTGGTGTTAGGAGTTGTAAAGCACGTGTTTACTGTGGTGTTAGGAGTTGTAAAGCACGTGTTTACTGTGGTGTTAGGAGTTGTAAAGCACGTGTTTACTGTGGTGTTAGGAGTTGTAAAGCAGGGGTTTACTGTGGTGTTAGGTTTGACCCAGTGTTGAGTTCCGGTATGCGTTGAACCGGATGTTTATGAAGGGGAGGTCAAAGGTCTGGAGAGAGAGGAGTGAGATATTCCAGGGAGGTACCCGGTAGCAGGCTCAACTATCCCCTGTTCAAATCCAAGTATTACTTGTTCATTACCAATGATGCGTATTGCAGTTATTTAAAACCCACAAATAAGCAGCCATGACATTTACCAACATAATACTGTGATTGACTGTCACAGAAACAGATAGCTAGCTGTGAAAAAAGTTAGTATTGCTTGATAAGAAAACGTATAATGAAGTATGAAGCTTTAATTTTTTTTGGTGACAACTAAAAACAAATTATGTATATATTTTAAATATGGGCTTCTGTAGTAGGTTAAAATACTGTTTGAAAGTATAGATGATTGCATGACAAAACCTCAGAAAATTTAAAATGATTTGATTTAGCAGTCTATTTTTGTATTCATTCATCTTATCCTCTTGCGACCTTGCATATAATAAAATAATAATAATAATAATAATAATAATAATAATAATAATATTTATTATTTATTTAGCACCTTTCATAGTAGCCCACCACCACAAAGCACTTTACAGAGGTAGGCTGTGAACTGTGCATTATATGCAGAGTCATTTACAATATGGCACTGATTTAACATCTCATCCGCAGGATGGAGCACAAGGAGGTTACGTGACTTGCTCAGGGTCACACACAGTGACAGGAGGTGGGATTTGAACCGGTGACCTGCCATATTGCCTCTGTATATTATAATGTACATTGTTTTCCATTGGGTATTACTGATTACAAAAAAAAAAAAAGTTGATAGTTCTTGACTTGAAAATATCACACACATGCCCCAACAAGCCAATTGTTTTCAGTCTTCATATAGTTTGTATGTGCAAGATCCAATATACCTAAAACTCATATAAATTACTAATATTTAAGTGCCACCTTGGTAAAACATTGATTACCCATGTACCATGTTCTAGTTGAAACCGAGTGTGAAATAGGAAGCTGGCTATTTGGAGCTCAGGAATTGAATCACAGTGCAGTCAAATTATATTCTGTATATTCTTTTTAAAAAGATATTAAAAGATCACTTTTATAAAATGTATTTCACACTTCAAACCTGATCTTTTATTCTGTTTTATTCTCTTGTTTTACTATTTGCATTGTACTTAATGTTTTATTGTACTTAAGTTTTTCTATTATTATTTTCTTTGTACTGTGCAGGATGCTGCCAGGATTGCTGCTCCTCGAGGTAATGTTCAGCTTATTTTGATGTATACAGGTAGTGGTAGGGTAAGCCTAGTGTTGCCTGAGGTAATTTATACGACATCTTCGTTAAAGTGTAGTGTTAACTCTAGGGCGAGTTAAAGATCTCCCGAGGTAACCTGTTTTGAATGTAACACTGACATTGCTATTAATTGTCATTGTTTTGTTCTTGCAGACGGAGCTGTCAGCTGCTGCTCCTGTTACGTTTACTTCATACACTGTTTTCTTTTGGTATTGGTAAATACGAGCAAGGAGTCATCTAATATATTTAATTTGGCTCTTTTAATTTGTGTCTCATGGCGAAATAGCGGTTGGGTTTTGTTTTTATTTATTCGCTGTTGATCACTCTGGTTTTGTTTGATTTGGATTGATTTATTATTTCACCCTTTATTTCATCACAATTCTGTTTGCACATTTTTATTGTTGATTTGTAGTTAGTTTCACTTTGTTTTAATTTGAGTAGCACTGCTAACCCCTGTCTGCCTTGTGGCACTTGAGACCAAGCTAAACTATTATAATTTGTATATTCTCTTGCAGTGCTTGAAACTAAAATATTGCCAATTTTTATCTCTTTGAATCCAGGCTGGTGTGGTTTCTTGTGGCCTCCTAGTGGTGACTGCACTTGGGTAAAATCTTTGCTTAATTTGCATATTATTTTGCCTTTTAATTTGTCTGTTACAGTTGTAAATGTTTTTATAATAAATTATTGAAATATTTTAAAACTTTACTCATGTCTCTGCTTACTTTCATTTAATTGAAAGAGGTCTACAATTTGGGGAACCTGGCCATACACATAAAAGTATTTTACCAACTATTTCTTTGGACGAAATTCCCAAGGTGGCATAGTCAATCAAAAAACAATTACATAACGGTCGCGTTTTTCTATGCACAGAACAAAACATTAGATAGTTGAACAGAACTAACTTATTATTTGGAGTCTGAGCTCCCCCTCTCCTGCTTCAGCACAGTCGGATACAGAGTCACAGAAAAACTACAGTACTAACAAACCTCTGAGATGACTGACAGCGACCGCCAGCCATTCAGAGCCGAACGGAGACAGGACAGACAGCAAGTATAAAAACTACACAAACAAGAGAGGATTTCTAAATGATTATTTTTGGTAAGAAAATAAAAATAGTGAGTGGTTTTACCAATGTTTATTGTATATAAATTTATTTCAGTCAATCTCATTTTTTGGGAGTTCGATGTTTAATGAGCCTTATTGATTTAATATTAAAGTAGCAAGCCTACTTAAGTTAAAAGCAACACCTAAAAATCTATCCTGTATTGGACGGGAAGCCAGTGCACAGATGCTAGCACAGCAGTAACGTGATCTTGTCTCTTAGTCCGGGTTAAAATTATAGCTGCAGCATTTTGTATAAGTTGCTGCAGTTGAGCTATAACATGGCTATGAGCACCAGAGAATAGGGATTTACAATAGAAGATACAAAAGTATGCATCAATCTCTCAGTATCAGAGTGGGAAAGAATACTTCTCAATTTGGCAACATTTCTTATATGATAAAAAAAAAAAAAAAAAAATTTAATAATATTCCTGATGTATGTCTCAAAAGAAAGATTTGGGTTGAAGATCACACCTAAATTTCTCATTTCATCTGCAAGAGAAGCCACCAAGGAGTAAATCGGACATGTTACTTTGTTGCTTCTGAGATCCCAGAATCATCGCATTAAAAAGTTTTCAACCATCCATTTTCAACTATGTCACATTTAAATGTGCTTTTCTTGTGTGTTTCTATACACAATTTCTCAGGTTAACATATACTTACAGTGCAAAAAAAACAGACTGTCAGATTATGGTCTGAGAAGTAAATAGGTTTTTTGCACTGTGCATATTAACCTGAGAAAGTGTGCACACAAACTGACTTTGGATTTTGGTGAAAAAATCATGCTTCAGCTTTTTAATGGTACAGCAATTACATGAATCCCTTGCTTTCTTGTTTTCTTTTATTTAACATGGTTAAACTAGGCAGTTGCATGAAGTGACAGCATGTAAAAAGTTTAACTGAATTCCCAAATTAATTGTCTTTTCTTTATCTGCAACTGAATCCATTCTGTTCTGCTAAAGCTGAATTTACTGTTTTAGACCCATAATAAAATGCATTGATCAGTTTCCATCAGCACCATTCAGTTGCCAACAGCATGTGCAAATCACTCATGCCACAGATCCATCAGTAAATAGAGAGTCTCTTATGTTACTGGATTGGATACGAGAGGATCTACTGTACAGCCTAGTCACAGGTGTAATTTATATGGGGGTGTGATGAGTCAAAGGGGTTTCGGTCTGCAATTCAGCCTCCCAACAGTAGAAGGCATCAAACCAACTCGGGACTTCCCTTACCAAGGTCTTGTGACCATGACAAAAGTCATCTTTTTGAGGGGCGGCACCTTGGTGAGGGGTGGAAGTACGAGTATGTAAATTCCAGCCACTGGAGTCAAGTGAAATTAAGGGTACCTGTCAGTTTGGGATTGGTGATCCACTGACTACCGGGGCGGGGTTTGCATACTAAAGGGAACGTGCTACTGTGTTTGGGGTTGGTCCTAAGGAATAGAGGCGGGGGAAAAAAGGCTGGAGGGAAGTACGTGGGAGTTTGGACTGTGTCACGAACGAAGGCCTTACTAACTTGGCTCTTTTCTGTTTTTATTCCTTTTTGTTTTATTTTTGGATTTAAGCAGAGCGCGAAGAGGACCAAGAGGCTTCCGTTCCTTTATTTTTGATTACTCCAGCACTCCCTCCCTCACATCCTTCTTTATTATTTTTCTTTTTTTTTTCTGTGTAATATTAAATAAAATTTTAATTTTTACACGTAAATCACTGTCTGGAAAATCCATTTTTACTCACACGTGGTGTCATTGTGGGAGATGGATCCAGCTACAGTTTTGGCGATGTTTAGGGAGCAGGAGGAGAAGCGAGAGGAGAGGGAAGCACGGCGCCAGGAACAGCTCGCCCAGTTCTTTGGTCAGCTGGTAGAGAAAATCTCGACACCAGCGGCGGAAACAGCGGTTGCCCGGATGTTTTTTTCACAACCAAAGCTACAGAAGATGACTCCGGAAGATGATCCTGAGGCATTCTTGGTCACCTTTGAGAGAGTGGCAGAAGCAGCAGGGTGGATCAAGGAACACTGGGCCATGAAATTGGCACCCTGTTTGACAGGACAAGCGCAAGCAGCGTATAGAGCCTTGATGGCCTCGGAGGCCGCGGATTATATAAAAGTAAAAGAAGCCATTCTCTCACGCCTCGGGATCAGGGAAGAAACATACCGGCGCCGTTTCCGGGAATACCAGCTGTCCAAGGGGGTGCGGCCCCGGGTTGCGGGACAGTATCTCCTGGATCAGTGCACCCGGTAGCTGCAGCCGGAAGAACACACACCCCAAGAACTGGTGCAGAAGATCGCCATAGAGCAGCTCACATCCATACAACCGCCAGGAAATCGGGAGTGGGTTAAAAGGAATCAACCTACCACTCTCGAGAAGGCCGTCATCCTGGAGGAGGCATATGAGGATGCGAATGAAGGCGCCGCCTCTGACCCCACTCCTGCACCTAAACTAACCAGGACCAACCCATCAGTGAAGCCCAGAGGAGGTAACCAGACCTTCAGACCATGGAGGTCGAGGTTAGCCCCATCTTGGGCGAGAGAAAACCCCCCTAACCTGTCAGTCACCAACTCACAGGACAAGCAAACCCCGTTGGTGCCTTCTACCCCAGTTTGTTACCGATGCAATGAGCCCGGACATATAGCCAGGGATTGTCCGATGATGGAGGTAGACCTGGCAAGAAGATCCTGGTCGGCAGTAACAGGTAAGAACACTGGGGAATGTTGGGAGGGCCCTTATCAATTAAGAGTACAGGTCGGGGATAAGAGTACTAATGCATTTGCAGACTCTGGGTGTGCACAAACATTTATTCGACAAGCTCTTTTGGAGGGGGTAACCTGGGAGCCACAGGGTAAAGTGGCTATCTCATGTATCCACGGAGAAACTCGGGTTTATCCCACCACTAAAGTTAGACTTACTGTTGATGGTTACTCAGCTTACGTTAAAGTGGCTGTAGCGCAATGTTTACCATACCCTGTTCTCCTGGGAAGAGACTGGCCGTTTTTTGATCGTATTTTAGGTCGGGAAATGGTCTTAGTTTCTACCAGGGGACAATCTAAGCAACAGGAGAAAACAATTGGCGAGATTTTCCCGTTACAATCCGACCTGTTTAACCCTAAAATCCGCCCGAGAAAAACAATGAGAGAGCGCAGGGTGGAAAAATATGAGGGAACTCTGAGACGACAAGGGGAGGGGTCTGACTCAAAGGTAAACCAATCTTGTAAACGGCAGGGTAAAGGAGTAGGTGTTCAGTGTGACCGGGGCTGCGAGGTTACTGATGTGGAAGGTCACATAATAAACGACACTCCTCTCAGCGTACCTAATCATTGGGACCGAGATATTGACCTGGGCTATGAACAACAAAATGATCCCACATTACAGTATGCTTGGAAACAGGTTAGATATGTTGAGGGGAAGGATATGCAGGAAGGACAACCAGTGGTATTTCCGCATTTTTCTGTATCTGGGCACTTATTATATAGAATAACCTGGGCTCCTGGGACGGGACAGCTCGTAAAACAGTTATTGGTTCCTAGGCCTTTTCAGTCAGAAGTAATGAGATTGGCGCATGACATTCCATTTGCAGGTCATTTAGGAACTGAAAAGACTCAGGAACGAATTCTGGCCCGTTTTTTTTGGCCAGGGGTTTATGGTCTTGTGCGGAAGTATGTATCTGAGTGTCTGGAATGTCAATTAGCTGCCCCTAAGGTAGTTCGCCCAGCACCTCAGGTCTCACTGCCAATTATTGGAGTACCGTTTGAGAGGATTGGTGTAGATTTAGTAGGCCCTCTGGAGGGAGCAGAATCAGGATATCGGTATATTTTGGTAGTAGTGGACTACGCAACACGATATCCAGAAGTAGTAGCAAATGAATTGGTTAAAATATTTTCTAGGGTGGGAATCCCGAAAGAAATTCTCACTGATCAGGGCACTAATTTTATGTCTGGCTGTATTCAGCAATTATACAAATTACTGAAAATCCGTTCAATTCGAACCTCAGTTTTTCATCCTCAAACGGATGGGCTTGTTGAACGATTTAATCAGACTTTAAAAAGTATGTTGCACCGCTTTTAGATCAGGAGAAACGTAATTGGGCTAAACTGCTTCCCTACTTGCTCTTTGCAGTTCGTGAGGTACCACAATCCTCAACGGGGTTCTCTCCGTTTGAGCTCTTGTACAAGTGTTGTTGTTGCTTCCCTCATCAGAATCTAAGTTGTTTGCTAAATGGCAGGGTCCCTTTGAGGTCATTCGAGCAATTGGAAAAGTTAATTATGAGATCCGACAGCCTGGGCGTCGGAAGGAAAATCAAATTTATCATGTTAATCTCCTCAAACCGTGGAAAGAACGGGAGGTCCATTTTATATCTCCCGAACAGGAGGGAGAGGACTATGGACCCTCAATTGAGCCAGTATCAGCAGCTGGGGTTCTGATGGGGGAACAATTAACTCCTGATCAACGCAAAGAGGTAAGCAATTTAATCAAAATGTTTGGTGATGTGTTTTCTAACGTGCCCGGAAGAACGCATTTGATTGAACATGCTATTATCACTCCGCCAGGTCTGAGAGTTAGACAGAGACCGTATCGCATTCCAGAAAGTCGGAGAGATTCTGTCCGGAGGGAGGTGGAGTGTATGTTGAAACTTGGGATAATTGAACCTTCCCGAAGTGAGTGGTGTAGCCCAATTTTACCAATAGACAAACCAGATGGGTCACTACGGTTATGTATAGACTTTAGGAGGGTGAATGCTATCTCCAAGTTTGATGCCTATCCCATGCCTCGGGTAGATGAACTCTTAGACAGGCTGGGGCGAGCTCGGTTTATTTCAACTTTGGATCTGCCGAAAGGATACTGGCAAATTCCATTAGCAAAAGCCTCTCGTGAGAAAACGGCATTCTCAACCCCAGATGGTCTTTTTCAATTTTGTACTATGCCGTTCGGACTTCATGGAGCTCCCGCAACTTTCCAGAGACTGATGGACAGGGTATTACAACCTCATCGAGAGTATGCAGCTGCATATATCGATGATGTAGTCATATACAGTTCTTCCTGGAAAGAACATTTGAGTAGATTAAAAGCCGTCCTACAGTCTCTGAGGTAGGCGGGACTCACAGTGAACATGGCAAAGTGCGCTATTGGAAAAGAAGAAACAAAATATTTAGGTTTCATAATGGGTAAGGGTAGAGTGAAACCGTTGGTTTCAAAAGTCCAGGCTTTGTTGGATTCACCGGTACCTACCACAAAAACCCAGGTGAGATCACTGTTAGGATTGGCTGGTTATTACCGCCGCTTTATTCCACACTTTTCCACTATAGCCGCCCCTCTCACTGATCTCACTAAAAAGAACGCTCCAAATAAAATTAAGTGGAGTGCAGAGTGTCAGACAGCCTTTGAATCTATTAAAACTAATTTGAGTCAGGCCCCAGCATTAGTTAGCCAGGATTTCAGCCGAGAGTTCATCCTTCAGACTGATGCATCACAGACTGGTCTGGGGGCGGTTCTGTCCCAGGAAAAAAATGGTATAGAACACCCGATATTATATATTAGTCGGAAGTTACTGCCGAGAGAACAAAGGTACTCTGTGGTAGAGAAAGAATGCCTGGCAGTAAAATGGGCGGTGGAGTCCTTAAAATACTATCTTCTGGGACGACCCTTTGTACTCATCACAGATCACGCCCCTTTAAAGTGGTTAGACACAATGAAGGATTCAAACGCTAGGATTACGCGGTGGTACCTGGCGCTCCAACCCTTCGCCTTTCAAATAAGGCATCGTGCAGGTAAGTTACATCAAAACGCTGATTTTTTTTCCCGGGAGGGAGGGGAAAAGGAGGGGTTAGAGGTTTCCGAGTGTTCCTTCGGCTCCACTCTGAGGGGTGGGATATGTGATGAGTCAAAGGGGTTTCGGTCTGCAATTCAGCCTCCCAACAGTAGAAGGCATCAAACCAACTCGGGACTTCCCTTACCAAGGTCTTGTGACCATGACAAAAGTCATCTTTTTGAGGGGCGGCACCTTGGTGAGGGGCGGAAGTATGAGTATATAAATTCCAGCCACTGGAGTCAAGTGAAATTAAGGATACCTGTCAGTTTGGGATTGGTGATCCACTGACTACCGGGGCGGGGTTTGCATACTAAAGGGAACGTGCTACTGTGTTCGGGGTTGGTCCTAAGGAATAGAGGCGGGGGAAAAAAGGCTGGAGGGAAGTACGTGGGAGTTTGGACTGTGTCACGAACGGAGGCCTTACTAACTTGGCTCTTTTCTGTTTTTATTCCTTTTTGTTTTATTTTTGGATTTAAGCAGAGCGCGAAGAGGACTAAGAGGCTTCCGTTCCTTTATTTTTGATTACTCCAGCACTCCCTCCCTCACATCCTTCTTTATTATTTTTCTTTTTTTTTCCCGTGTAATATTAAATAAAATTTTAATTTTTACACGTAAATCACTGTCTGGAAAATCCATTTTTACTCACACGCCTCACAGGTGGACATGGGTTACATGTCCACCTCATATTGCAGTAGCACAAAAACTTTTATTGCTCAATAATTTGGAAACACCAATGGATGGCAAATTAGCCTACACAGGCGTTGCAGCCGCGGCAGCCCCAGGCAATGCAGAGCGACAGGCAGCCCCAGGCGATACATAGTGACAGGCAGGCCCAGGCAATGCAGGCGTGACAGCCCCAGGCGATGCAGAGCGACAGGCAGCCCCAGGAGATGCAGACGTAGCAGCCCCAGGTGATGCAGGTTGCTTCAGCTTCTCTGGTAGTGGGCGGGAGTACCAGGTAGTCTCCCTTAATCACTGGGGATTGGTACAGCTCTCCTTCAGTTGCTGGGGGCTGGTGTGGCTCTTGTTCGGTCACTGGGGACCGATACAGCTCTCCTCTGGGCTCTAGAGTGGACGTGCCTATTGCCTGTGGAGGTGGGATAGGCATAGCCCCTCCCAGTGGCACTGGAGATGGTAGGGCCCTTCCCATATCTACAGCCAGGTAGGAGAGTACCACGGCTGTGATGTCTGAGAGGGATTCTGGGCGGTGTTGTTTTTCCCATACTTCCCATAACTCCCCAGATTGTTTGGTCTACACTCGATACGGTTTGGTACATTTGGTATGAAGTGTGAACAGCAAAGTCCTCTTGGGAAACTAACCATCCCACGTCTACCTAAAGAGGTCCAAATGAGTCTGGTTCACTTGCTAAACCTCAAATGTGAACAACTGCTGGACTTGATCCTTTTGCACATATGAAACAAACTATACAAGGTAACATCTCTCAGAAGTAAATGTTTCATGTGTAGTTTAGTCCATATTCTGAGAAAACAAGTGGAGCAAAAACAGCCTTATGTTGGATACACATATACTTACATATAGAGCTCATACATAGAAACTGGATAGTTAAAAAAAAAAAATAAAAAAAAAAATTATAGATTTCATAGAATAAGCTAATTTGAAGACAATTTGGGTTTAATATTCAAGTGAAGCAGCCAGAGAGCAGGGAAGATTTTAGATGACTTGAATGGTGATTCCATTCTATCCTATGTTTTTAGGGAAATGCCACATCAAAATTGCATCGGTGTGCTCAGCAAGATAATAGCAGAGCAATTTAATTGGCTGTGTATCAGCGCCATTGAAAAATAAAATAAGCAATCTTATGGAGTATGTGTTTAATCATTCCGATTATGTGTTTATCATGTTTAAATGGTAATACTAATAGCTTATCTTTTTTTTAATTTGGCTTTATGTACATTTAAATGTTTTGAGATGACAATATAAAGAAAATAATAAGTTGTTATCATCTGCAATAAATACACCCAATATTTAATTTAAGCTATTACTGTGTTATTATATACTGTTATTTTAATGGCTTTGGAGTTGGTACGACATCAGTAAATTGAAGAAAAACGTTTTTTACTCTGCAGATCTGATATTTTCCTTTTTTTCTTAAATTTGAAAATTCTTTATTCAAGAAAGCCATATGAGCTAATTTAACTCATTTTCATAGATGTCCTGGCAAGGGCAATACATTTACAGTTTTCCACAAACAAAAATTGAAGACACCATAAATACAATCAATAAATAAATAAATAAATAAACGAATATAAAACACAGAGCAGTTCAATGAGCAGTTCAGTAAAATCATATAGTACACATACAGGGCTCAGATAGATACTGGTGCAACAGTTTTTTTTTTTAAATGACGGGTCTCTGATCTGAGCATAACTGGCAAGTGGTTCCAGTCAGAGGCTGCAGTAAAAGCAAACAATTTTCTACCCACAACACTCTTAAATGTAGGTGTTACAAAATATTTAGTACCACTGACATTGCGCAAACTGTACCTACTAGAAAACTCCTGAAAAAACCTGTTTAAATAAACAGGCAGTGCATTGTGTGCCCCTTTAAAGTGAGTCAGGTACCAATAGTTTCCAATTCCTTCTGTTTGCAGGTGTCAGTAAATTTAACCTGGAGTATAAGCTGCATTGATGCTCTAGTGGGGTGCACTGGAGTACAAATCTACAGATCCTGCTAAACATTGTATCCATCTTTTTCAATGACTCCTTGTTAAGCTGTCCTATAGATGACATCATTGTAATCTAGAATGAGGAATAGAAGTTGCTGGCCTTGCTGTAAAGCCTAAACAGTGGCGCTGACCATACAATACACCCAGATTCCTTCCAATTCTACAGCATATTTCTTTGATATTTTTTCAATATAGACCCCTAGATATTTAAAGGTATCAACTCTCTCCGGTAGCGTAGTCTTACGTGTGGTAATGGAAAAATGTGCGCTATTGTTTTGTATCAATTTCTCTGCACCAAATAACATGATATTTGTCTTTTTTTGTTTAAGATCAGAACGTTATCAAACCATTTTTGAAGTTCCAGAAAATCGCTCTGTAGTATCTTAGTTAAATCATGGATATTATCAGATCTGTAGTACACCACCGTATCATCCTCATACATATGTACTGAACTTTTCTTACAGATTTTGGGTATTTCATTAATAAAAATAAAAAATGAGAGGTCCAAGAATTGATCACTGTGGGACTCCCAGGGATATAGGCATAAGGTCAGATTTCTTTTTTTCATACAGTTGCTTGGGTATGTTCCATTAGATATGATTTAAACCATAACAGTGAAGGATCCGTTACTCCAAGGTTACTTAACTTACTGAGAAGTATTATATGGTCAACTAGGTCTAAAGCCTTAGATGAGTCAATAAAAATGGCACCAATAAGTTTCTTTTCTCCCATAGCCTGATATATATTAATTTTAATAAAGCTGTTGTGGTTGAGTGAGCTTTTCAAAAACCCAATTGATAATCTGTAAATAAATTATTTGTTGTTAGGTAATTAGTCAATTGGGTTTGTACGATTTTTTTGATAATCTTTGATAAGACTGGTAAAATAGATATAGGCCTATAGTTACCAGGGGCTGTGATGTCCCCACTTTTAAATATGAAAGATACTAATGCTTGTTTTAGCTGGTATAGCATTTCGCCAGACATAACAGACCTATTAATTAATGTAGCTAGCTGATTTTTCAATGGGTAGGCAGCTACCTTAAGAAGTCTAGGTTCTATCCCAGTCTAGGTTCTATTTTTCCACACCTGCTTTTTTGGAAACATCAATTTGCATTAAAAATGTATATACTTCCCCCTCATTTACTGAAGGTTGTATATATTTATTTTTCATGTTGCTGCAAGTTTCTGATGAAATCAGATATGCAGATCACCTCAATTTGCACACATTTCACATTTCTCCAATTGGGAAAAAAAAAAAAAAAAAACATTTGAAAAATGTTGCAGAGGGACTAAGCTGAACTCAAAGGCAGCAGCCTGGTGAATTGCTGCTACGAGATAATATTTCATATTTAAAACATACCCATGTTTATTATTTTTGGGTGCTTTTCATACTGATGCAAGTAGAACAGAATAACACGATCTTCCAGAAGGTTACAGGATTAGCCTTGAGGTCTCTCAGTCTCCCTGTAGATTCAAAATAATGTTGGTTCCTCTGTTGTTTTCATGGGTACATTCAGAATTGGTTTTGTGTTGCACAGATTTCTTTTACACACATCAAGCTTGTGAGGGAAAAAAAGTCTGTTCAGACTTTCAACAACTTTGATAGGACAATCGAATATTTGCTGGGGGTTTCAGAACTACTGCTGCAGATCAAGAAGAACAGGATACCATTTTAAAATGCAGGTTCGGTCCCAGGAATATGAACAGAACTATCATTCGAACCACTATCTGATGCTGACCTATGTCGACCTATGTCCAAGTTTGGATATGTAAGTTCTCAAAGTATTCCATGAAGGGCAACCACACCTTGTGAAACTTGTCTTTGGAACCTCTTAATGTAAACTTAATGTTCTCCAATTCAGATGTTACATCACCCATCAAAATCAGTTCCTTGCCTGAATCCATCCCTGTCAAGAATGTGCTCAAATTTTCATAAGTAGATGGATCAGAAGTAGAAGCTCTGTATAGGCAGCCAACGGTTAGTTCCTTATTTCCGCCTAATTTCAATTTAGCGAAATAAAGCTTTTAACGGGTAAAGTTTTGGTTTTTTATGAAGAGGATTAAAATTTATTTGATACAAAGAGGGCAACCCCCCCCAACGCCTCTTTGTGCGGTCCATGCAATATGTTGAAAAGTTATCTAATTCTATTTGAGCGTTGTCAATTCTAGTGGATAACCAGGGTTCAGAGATTGCAAGTACGTCAGGTTTATGAGTTTCAGTCCAGATTCGGAGCTGATAAATTTTAGGTACAATGCTACATATGTAAATATGGAATCATTTTAAGCCCCTGACTGCAGACCAGTTTACATCTGGTTGAGTCACACATGTTGTTCAGGACCGGCCAAGCTTAACTAGACACATGTGATCTATGATTTAATTACACTGAGAGTGAAAGAAACTAAAGCTCTGATCCAACCCGAACAACTGGACAAAACCCACAAAAATAGTCAAATATATTCAGCCTTTTCTTAAATGAGTGCCTAACATAGGAGAACAGAGCAGTATGGCGTAAGTGAATACTGCACTATTCTCCCGCTGCATGTCATTCAACATGTGTTTTAATTAAATTAGCAAAGTGCTGCCTCCGTTCCTCCTTTCTTTGACAGCAATATGTCACAGTCTAAAACATGCTATTAAAAACTGAAACAATACTTCAATAGCTGCTATCTTTCAAGATACTTTGCAGGATATTGTAAACATCCGGTTCACAGACCATATAAACAAACCGAGTGGACTTGCAAACTGCATTGTGAACACAAATTGACTCGGTCCTGATAAATGAAACGAAATGAACCAGACCGAGTCCATTTGAAACGGACCCAGTGTGAATGCAGCCTTAGTGTTTGTTTTTATTGTTTCCGGACAGAAACAGTATTCTCATCGGTTTATAAGAACAAAATTAGCAGCTTTCAGCAAGATAATTGCGTGATGCGTTAAGTGAGCCGCTCAGAGCAGTGCTCGGTGAAAGAACCCACTGAACGACAGCTCAGCTCCCTCTGGGCAGCTCAGTGAAAGAACACTTAACGATGGCTCAGCTCAACTCCCTCTGAGCAGCTCACAGCACTGCAGAGCAGATTTCATCAGTGATCTGAGTAAGCAGAAAAATTCTCACTCTGACCGCTCAGTCACTTCCGCGCATGGCTCGCATACTAATGAGACCCTTCACACTGTATAAATCAATACACACAGCATTCTAAATTCCATCACAATTTTATGACAAACTGCCATTTTATTTATTTGTTATAAAACCACTGCCACAAAATGAGTGACATTCCACCAATTTTCTTTAATATATTTGGAGATGAGACTATCAGATTACTTAGACAAGGACTGAGAAAGTACGGTAAGAACAGTTTCTGGAACACCGCTTTGTAATTTGCTAAATACTGTAAATTTACAGTGGCTGTCAAAAGTATTCACCCCCCCTTGGACTTTTCCACATTTTATTGTCTTACATCATAGAATCAAAATGGATTTAATTACAAGTTAATGCCAACACAAAAAAAGTCCATGAATCTTCTCCAAGTCCCAGGTCTCTTGTAGACTTCAGCAGGTTTTCCTCCAGGATTTCTCTGTACTTTGCTGCATCCGTTTTGCCCTCTATCTTCACAAGCTTTCCAGGCCTTGGGGCAGAGAAGCATCCCCATAGCATGATGTTGCCACAACCATGCTTCACCGTAGGGATGGTGTTCTCAGGATGATGTGCGGTGTTAGGCTTGCGCCAAACATAGCGCTTAGTGTTGAGGCCAAAAAGCTCTATTTTGGTCTCAACAGACCATAGAATCTTCTTCCACTTGGTCTCAGAGTCTCCCCATGATTTGATGTGAGTTTTTTTCAACAATGGTTTTCTTTTTGTCACTCTACCATAAAGGTCAGTTTTGAGAAGCACCCAGGCTGTTGTTGCTGTATGCACAGTGTCTCCCAGCTCAGCCGTAGAAGACTGTAACTCCTTTAACATTTCCATAGGCCTCTTGGTGGCCTCCCTGACTAGTGCCCTTCTTGCCCAGATACTCATTTTTTGAGGACGGCCTGTTCTAGACAGATTCACAGTTGTGCCATATTCTCTCCATATTCAATGCCTTGGAAATGTTCTTCTATCCTACCTCTGATTGAAGCTTTTGAAGAACCTTATTCCGGATTTGCTTTGAATGTTCCTTCGTCTTCATGATGTAGTTTTTGTTAGGAAATGTACTAACCAACTGTGGGACCTCCCAGAGACAGGTATATTTAACCTGAAATCATGTGGAACACCTTAATTGCACACAGGTGGACTTCATTCAACTAATTATGTGACATCTAAAGACAATTGGTTGCACCAGAGCTTATTTAGGTGTGTCATAGCAAAGGGGGTGAATACTTATGCAATCAATTATTTTCTGTTTTATATTTGTAATTAATTTAGAACAATTTGTAGATTGTATTTTTCGCTTTGACATTATGGACTTTTTTGTGTTGATCAGTGGCAAAAACTCCTAATTAAATCCATACTGATTCCATGTCGTAACACAATAAAATGTGGAAAAGTCCAAGGGGGACAAATACTTTTGAGAGCCACTCTACATGCAATACCATACTTTGGTGTTTTAGACACACTGATACACCTGACATTATTAATGTATAATGCTCCAATGTTAATAAAGAATCTATAATGCAGTATAATGACTTCCTCTGAGATATAATATTTTCACACACCCGATGAACCTTTTTTTAAGTTTCCTAATAGTCTTACTTGTTTTGCTTTCTCCATCGATGCATAGTATTTAGACCACCAGTCAATGACGTTTTCTGCAGAATCATCAGCAACAGTGCGTTTTCTTCTCTTGGTGGACCTTCTCAAGGTTCTTTTACCATCCTGAAAAAGTTTGGTAAAGTTCACTATGAAGAAACTAAAATAACTTCATAGCTTTACCTTATAGTCTATAATTGGGTGTTTCTGAAGTTAAGGATAATGCCACAACTAGGAACATAAAATGTTACAAATGAGAGGAAGCAATTCAGTCCATCAATCCTTGTTTGGTTCCTAGTAGCTTGTTGATTTAGATTTCTCTTAAAAGGAACCCATTGACTCAAAAGAAACATACTCTTACCTACACCTATCTTCATAACTCGTACCTACACCTATCTTCATAACTTATCTGCTAGTCCTGGGATTCTAATTACAGCGTGCTTGTTGTAATGCAGGGTGTGCAGGGCTGAGAAAATGTGTTTTAAAAAAAATGGTTTAATTTGTATAATTTAAATGATTTCTAAAAACATATCCATGTGACTAGATATGCTGCCTAATTGAACTTGAATGTGCAGCAGGTGGCCAGATGTCAATTGCATAATTGATGATCAATTAACATCTTCCTTTAAAAAGGGTCTGGAAAGCCAGCCCTCTCCTCTCCTCTCCGTTCCATTCCATTCCAGCATGAGGATTCATGACTGTGAGGATAGCCAGGGAGTGGGAACCAAGTGAATGATGAGGACCACAGGAGTGTTCCTGGAGTGGAACTTCCCTCAGTGGGAGCAGCGCTCGGCCCAAGCTTGGCCACCTTTTGTTTTCTATCTGTTTTACCCACTATGTTACCCACTATTTTACCCTAGTGGCGGCCACCAACCACTGCAACTGTCTGTGCTTCAATAAAATCTGGACGTCTGAGTGGCGTTTTCTACTACAAACCCTCTGTGTTTTTTGATACCCACAGTGACAGAACACTCCTGTCGCACAGGGTTTGAAACTGAGCATGTGCAATACACTGTCTGTGATTTGTAATCTGTGCTTTTCACTACATTACCATGCAATCTGGTTGGCCTTTTGAATTGCCTCCCTCTACTGTCTGGTTGATGACAGCAAACTACAACATCAAGGTATGTTGTGTAGCAGGCAATGATGGTCCGAATGGCCCCCTCTCATTTGTAACTTATTTTGTTCTTATTTTCGACAGTTTCAAATAAATGTAGGTTAGTGGGATTTGTTGGAGCTAGAATATTTTAAAAAAGTTTTTATAAACCTTTTGAAACAATTTTTCAGACAGTTACCTCTACATACATATTTTATACCTTGTGTTCTGTTCCATTATCCATTTAAGATATTAAACACACATTTTTTCATAATATACAGGATAAAGATTAATTTATTAACTTAGTTAATAAAAGCTGAGGTCTTTGTGCATAATGCTCAATTAAATTCAACAGGTTTTCACCTAAGGAGTCAATATCTAACATTTCTCTCATTACTTTGTCTAGTTGTGTAGTACATTGGTTACCATTACAACATATTATGCAATGCTACCACTGCAGCTCAAAATAAGTTATTTTATTAAGATATAAAAAGGTGATATTTTTACTGTTGTTAGCAGGTAAACCCCATAAGATGATAAGACAGAGTATTCAGTAACACCCATCCTGTGCCAGCCTTTATACCAAATTTGATAATTACAGCAAGTCTAGTGCCTATTCTATTCTGCCACATAGCTTCCTGTAATAGTTGTGAACTGATAGCAATAACATTGTACATTATGAATACTCTACTATGACTGATCTACTGTGGCCAATGAGTTTATTATATAAGAATGTATTGAGTCATAAATATAAACTCATGTAATTTAGATTTTAGATATCTCATAATACTTGGGGTTGAAACCCATCTACTGTACCTTGGAGCCCACTTGTGTCACTGGTGGGGTTTTTGGTGTTGGTGGTGGATCTATATTGACATAGATTTCTTCTGGGGGAGATGCCTCAATAACAGTTGTTTCATCCTCTTGTTCTCTCACTCCTGAAGGTAACAATGAAATCACTTATTAATGAATAATTCATTATTCACACAAATTGCCCATTGGAATAGCAATTTGCAAAAAGGAACATTGTAATAAACTGTACGTTATTTTCTATAAAATAATTTATCGTATATACTGGTATATAATTATGACAAAACGTGTATT
Organism: Polyodon spathula; assembly: GCF_017654505.1. Taxonomy (NCBI): domain Eukaryota; kingdom Metazoa; phylum Chordata; class Actinopteri; order Acipenseriformes; family Polyodontidae; genus Polyodon; species Polyodon spathula. Next base: position 823,693 of record NC_054560.1, read on the forward strand.
TTACTGGTCAGCTGCTGAGCGACCAGAATTATTCCGGGCTTAAAAGGCATGTCATATGCAGACAGGCTAAAAGAATTGAATCTGTTCAGTCTTGAACAAAGAAGACTACGTGGCGACCTAATTCAAGCATTCAAAATTCTAAGAGGTATTGACAGTGTCGACCCAAGGGACTTTTTCAGCCTGAAAAAAGAAACAAGGACCAGGGGTCACAAATGGAGTTTAGAAAAAGGAGCATTCAGAACAGAAAATAGGAGACACTTTTTTACACAGAGAATTGTGAGGGTCTGGAATCAACTCCCCAGTAATGTTGTTGAAGCTGACACCCTGGGATCCTTCAAGAAGCTGCTTGATGAGATTTTGGGATCAATAAGCTACTAACAACCAAACGAGCAAGATGGGCCGAATGGCCTCCTCTCGTTTGTAAACTTTCTTATGTTCTTATGTTCTAAATAGCTGATACTTCATGTATTTACACCTTTGTTAGCAAAACAAAATACATCTGTACAATTTTAAATAAGCAGTCACTTGATTTTATCTTTTCATTACACATTGAAAAAACTTAATACATCTTCTCAAAGAAAGAGTATTATTATAAACAAACTTCCCAAAATGCACTTAATTTCATTTTCATTACATAAGAGTAGCTGCTATTTAATGCTAATATTGGACTTGGCTTTCGCCAAGATAAAATTAGACAGTAGTTGAGGGCACCAACCAAGACCTGTCTTCGCAGTAATATATGAGCCTTTGGTGCTTTTCCTCCGCCAGGTAATGTGAATTTCTGGTGTTGATGGCGGAAGTGTAATGCTGGCTCCAGGGATCAGCCTATTGTGGCCTCCCTGGTGCCTCTTCATGGAAACCGTCAGGAATGGGCTGGGTGGGGCACTTCGTAGGTGGGTCATTAGGTGGGCACCTCCCATCTTCAGTGTTTCATCGACGAGCCGACACCTCGGGAAGGCTCAACAGTAATGCTGGCCTCTCAGCACCACTCCACTGCATCCTCCAACCCAGCCCAGTTTATTTACCTTAGCCATCCAATCCATTGATGTTAATTATTTGCTTATTGCTCCATTCGTCCAGTGCTAATGCCAAGCATCACAACACCCCATCATGATGCCAAGTGAAGTGACCCTGGCTCGCAGTCACCTTACATCCTGTAAGAATGTGCTTCAGGGTAGCCAGTGATGAACACAAAAGACATGCAGGGTTCTCTTTACCCACATATTCAGGTTTGCGGTGATGGAAATACATCATATGTTAACCTGATTTGTAAGCTCATCTTTCTCTATTCCATTGCAGACAGGTCTCACTATGCTAATCTTATGCTGTTCCACAGTCTCCCATCTCATCCATTCTCCCTTCTTAGCCTGGGACACTAACTTGACACAATTCATCCCCGCCTCCTTTCACCTGGAGCTGCTTTGTGCCAACTTGGGGAGCCGAACTGAGACCAAAGCCTCCTCTTCCCTGTTGTACTTGCCCCATAATATCTTCCACCACGTTTTTTGCTGTCTACTTTCTCCCAGTTCTTACTACGGGTGCTACCTCCCTGTTCCAAAGTGCCCAGCCCCTGTGTATATTTTTTGTTGCATGTTGTGTGTTAATGTTGGTGTATAGTCATTGGTACACGGGGTATAAACAGGTCTGTGTAACACGAGTGTTTAAAATGTATATTTGTATTTAGGCATGAGGATTGGACAGCACTTCACATGCAAGTAAAATGTAATAATATGTGAGCACAGGGAATTGCACTTTATTAATTCACGTGCAGTTGTACTGCGACTCTAATTGAAGGATTGATTAGCAATCGAGTCTCGGTACAGCTGCATAAAAGCAACATGTTTTCACTCACTCAGGGTTGTGTGTTCAGTGAGTGGAGAACAGGATTGGAGATAGATGTAATTGTAATAATAATAATAGTTAAAATAGAAGCTCACCGTGTTTTGTCTGTATAGTCCATTTTGTTTTTCTTTTTGTTTTGGCTACGAGTGCCGTGTCCTGTGTCTTGCTTGTGTTACAACCTTTTATTTTCTGTCTGTCTGTTCATTATTAAATGCTGAGCGAGACCATTCACTCAGCTTCACCAAACTCCACCTCTGTTGTTTATTTCCTGATTCCTCGTTTCTGGTCTGACGTCACCCACTGCAGCCACCTTTGTGACACGTGGTGTCATTGTGGGATTACCAGCGCCTCCTAGACGCAGACCAGAGCGGGAACCGGAGTGTTTTTTTTTTTTTTTTTTTTTTTTTTTAAAACAAAAACAAAAAAAACCCAACAAAAATGGAAGGCTGGAGAGATGGCTGCACGGAGCTGGAGGAGCTCCTCAGTGGTCTGGAGGACCAAGGCTGGTGCCTTGCCTGTGGGGTGTACGGGCACGTGATGGCTGTCTGCCCCTTCCAAGAGGAGGAGGAGGAACTGGCCCAGGAGAAGAAGGTGAGGAGGAGGAGTGGCAGGAAAAATCTACAGCAGCAGCCAGAGCAACAGCAGGAGGAGGTCGAGGATGACAGTTGGGAGGTTTGTTTAAAGAACCTTGCGGTGGAGCTGTGCCCCAGCTGTGGGGTGTATGGGCACACTTTGGCCATCTGCCCCACGCAATATACAGAGGCGGAAGTAATGCCTGTGTGGGAGGAGCCCGTGCGTCCAGTGCCCAGACGGGGGGACCGTGAGCGTCCAGCGCCCAGACGGGGGGGATCGTGAGCGTCCAGCGCCCAGACGGGGGGGGGCCGCGGGAAACCAAAGCCCGAGGGACTGCTGTTGCCACCTCCACCAGCAGAGGAAGAATACCTGCTGTCCCCATCTCCACCAGCAGAGTGCGAGTGCCTGCTGGTATCACTTCTCCTACCATCACCACCTGGAGGAGAGGAGCAGGTGCTTCCTCTGCCTCCATCACCTACCCCTGCAAGTGAGGAAGAGCCGCACGAGTCCCCTGTAATAAGGGTAGACTACACGCCGCTCCCACCTCTGCCGCCAGGAGACTACATGCCTCCGCCACCTCCATCGGCAGGAGACTAAACGTCTCCGCCACCTCCACCGCCTCTGTCATCTCCACCACCAGAAGCAGAGCAGCTGTGTGTTCGGTGAGTGGAGAACGGGATTGGAGAGGGAGGTAATTGTAATAATAATGATAATAATAATGTTAAAATAGAAGCTCACCGTGTTTTGTCTGTATAGTCCATTTTGTTTTTCTTTTTGTTTTGGCTACGAGTGCCGTGTCCTGTGTCTTGCTTGTGTTATAACCTTTTATTTTCTGACTGTCTGTTCATTATTAAATGCTGAGTGAGACCATTCGCTCAGCTTCACTAAACTCCACCTCTGTTGTTTATTTCCTGGTTCCTGGTTTCTGGTCTGACGTCACCCACTGCAGCCGTCTTTGTGACACTCCCTCACACATTTCCAGCCAAACCTTCAATTCCTCACTTAAAGCTGTGTCTGGCAGCTGCAGTTTCCCTTTACTGAGGGGTGCTACCCTGCTAAGTCATCATGGACCTCTCAGCCATTTCTTGAATTAATCAAGGCTTCCAGTCTCTCCACTGTTGACATGGAAACCTCATACACAGTAAGCGGCCACAGCAACCTTGCCTGGTAGTGCACTGCTGTCAATACTCTTCAGCCCTTGCACTGCCTGCTGTCCACCTCTTCCACTCAGACTGTATCATTTACTTCCAAGACTCTTTACAGAAGGGAAATGGAAATCAAAATGCCTAAAGGCCTGGCCTCCGGTGATCAATTTTTCATAGTTTAAAAATGCTCCATATGAATGTCTGAATATCAAGCCACAGATTATACGGAATAGTCATTATCTTGTATCAGAACAAACTCAGAGTTAATTGCACCTGCAAATGGTCCTACTAGAGGTCCATGACTCTGTTTATGCACAGTAGAGGGGTGGGCAGCTGAATCTCAACAGCTGTCACAATTTATTGAAGAACATGTAAAAGGTCTGTATGGCAAATGTCTGAACAATGTATTTGGCTGTATCTTCATGGTCTTTTTGCCATCTTTAATGTTTACTCCCCGAATTGTTTTGCATAGTGCAGTTAATTATAGTAAATGCAAGTTAGGAAGGGTTTTAACTTCCTGTTACCTTCTTTAGCTGCTGGTATTTGTTTTCGTGGGCTGCTGGGGAGCTCCTTGGCTTTGTAGAAAAACTGTTTGAGACAGTTCACAACATGAGTCCCAACCAGAGTGCTGTGACCAAATGCTCTCCAATCAACAACACTGATGGTAAGCGGTGGATGTAGGTGCTCAATCTCTGGTATGTCCTGTTAACAAAACAGAAAAGCATATTTACAAGGACCATTCTACAAACATCCTTTGATATTTGTTGATGCTAAACTGCAGGGTACAACATGGTAGATAACCTCCTGTTTGGTTAGCCATCAATCTTACTTACAAATGGGTAGTTACCCCTAAACAGCCTTACATGAAGGCATAAGATGCATGTGATTTAACCCTATAGCTGTTCTATTCGGGTGTATGCCAGTCACATATTTTAAAGCAGTCAAATAATTACACACAGTTTAGTGCTGAAATGTAAATACTCCAACGGTATCCTTTATAGCATTTGGTCTCATTACAGTTTTGTGGAAAACGCCAATAAAATTCTAGGAGTGTCATTTTTGTTTAGTGAGCAAATATAAATTAAAAATGCTCCAAGACAGTAGTATGATATTGTAATAATACATTATAACTCGATAATACCCCTTTGTGTATGAGGAGCCATTTAGACAAGATTGTCGAGAGAGAGAGGAGAGGGAGAGAGATCAAGTCATGCACAGCGAGAAAGACTTATATACGTAACGTGTAAAAATAATAATACAATAAAATATGTATGGAGGCTGTACACACATATATACATTTCACACAGGCTTCAACTCTGTGGGTGATAGAGCATGCCGAACATTTATAATAGCTATGTGCTCTCCAAAGGATGTACCAGAACCTGTACCAGTGACCTGTTCAGTACCAGAGCCGATACTAGTGACCTGGTCGGTACCAAAGTAGGTGCCAGCCACCTTTATCGGTATCAGTCATCTGGTTCATACCAAAATCGGTACCAGCGATCTAGTTTGTTGCGGTTCAGCACCAAGGCCATTACCAGAGCTGACCAGTTATTTATCAAATCTGTATACAAATTGCAATTTTGCATATTTCAAAAACACTGAATGAACTGTTTAAAATTCTCTAAAAACACTTATTTTAGATGTAATTTGTACTTATTTATTATAAAAATAACTATTTTATATTAAACATGTTTCTTTTGAACTCAACACATGTAAATAAATGCCAGAGTCATTATCAGTTAACACTTGTTTAGCAGAGTCTGCAATTCAGCCTTCATTTCAGCATTCACTTTATTGTACATCTGCGGTATTATAACCTCAGAAAATTGTTTCCTGCTGGTTACTTGGTATCGTGGGTCCAGGACATTCACTAAATCTGATGAATCAAACATTCTGTATGGCCGGAATTCTTTGATTTAAAAAGTGCAACTTTTCACTGATCATTTTCGCCCTTGCTGAATTAGCTGGGTAATTCGCCCGAGCATAGATACGATTGTTTGCTGACCTGAAATCGACACTAGCCTTTACCTGTTCACTAGGACTTGAATTTCCTTCTGCAAGTAGGTGATATGTAAAATACATACACACATGCATCTATAGTGTGACTGTAACTGGGCGAGGAGCCCTGTACATGGATTTGTTTATTTTAGAACAGGGTATCCCTCCGCCTCTGTGCAATTTATTATTTTGTATTTGTTTTGTTGTAGTAGTAGTATTATTATTATTATTGTTATGATTTATTATTTGTATATATGACGGCATAGCCGTGTTGTTTAGTTATTGTTTTATTAAATGTGATGGCGAAGAGCCGTATGTTTCGCAGCGTGGATGGGAAGCCCATTCACATTAAAAACCCATGCAGAATGTGACAGAGGGATTATCAAATTATCAGATCAATATAATGTAAAGCATCCACAAATGTTAAAGAACACAACCAAAAGTACCAACAGTAAGATTAAATACCAATACAAATGCACAAATATATTTTTGTTTTTACTCTGTTCACTGAATCATGAAACAAAATCACCACGTGACTCGTTTAGGACTAATGGAGGGCAAAATTTGCCATGATACCACCAGCATATGTTACTTCAGCCTTGCATAAACAATACACTGCAATGTTCGATGCGATACAGCTAACCTTTTTAGATGTTTTTATTAGGAAATGATTCCAGACGTGTGATTTTGCTTTGCAGAATTTAAGCAGCTAAAAATCTCCATGTGCTTCTGCCATATTTTCTTCTGTGTTAGCGCTGCTCATATTACGAGTCCTCGCGGGAAGTGATTATCTCTCGAGATAATAGCCGACATTTTCCTGTAGAAGTTTCCCTGAATTAGGGAATTAGTATTTGTACAAATACCAGTTATTGTATTACATGATGAATATTGCAATATATGTGCAGCGAGGAGGCTGGCACAATTACAGATGCCCTGTTCCCAAGCAGCAGCAGCCACAGGCACAAGACCTTGCAAGTTAGCAGTCCTGGGGTTCTGCTACCACAGGTCCAGGGCCCATTCTATCAGGCCCACCTGAATTATTGGCAATCATACACCACAGACACCTACTTTGACATCCCTGTAAAACTTGGCCACAGGAAATATTTGTGGTTCGTTTTTCAAGGGACTCCACACGAGTTCAGTGTACTGCCATTTGGCCTCTCTCTAGCTCCTTGCACATTCTTAACCTTTTTACTTAACCTTGGCTGGAGATGCAGTACTGAGTGTCCTTTTGCTATGCAGTGCCTTTTAAACCTGTTTTACTCTGAAAAAATATATTTTTTAAACAGCGCATGTAAAATGAACAGTGCGTGTGAAAATAAATTGGACCCGGCCCGTCTGACAAGCGCTGAATAAATGGACCGCTAAGGGTTAAAGTGCATAGCTATCATCCTCTGAGACTTAAAGACATCAGAGTGCTTAATTACCTGGATGACTGGTTGATATGTGCCGAGTCACCAGCACAGGCAATGTTTCCAACAGCTGGGCTTCATGGTGAACCATTCAAAAAGCTGGCTGATGCCCTCTCAAATGGTTGTCTACCTCGGCGCAAGCCTCGATTCTGTAAACATGAACGCCACTCTATGGGTGACAGGATCCAGAGGCTAACTGTCTGCTTGCTTTTCAGCCTAATGCAGAGGTGAAGGTACTGACCTTCCAGAGACTTCTGGGCCTGATGGCAGGAGCATCTCAGGTTCTCCCCTTAAAAGTCCTACACATGTGCCATCTCTAAGCCAGTTTCAACCACAAGGTCCTTCACCCTGTCTTGGACTGGCACCGCCTGCTCACAGTATCTCGTCACTATTTGTAAGCTCTCTCATAGTGGAAACAACCAGCTCATCTGTGCTTGGGCACAGTTCTGTGCAGTGTCACGAGGAAAGAGGTGGTGACCACAGACACCTTCAAACTAGCTTGTGTCTGGAATGGCCAGGGGATGCAGGGTGTGAGGAAACAAGCATGGGTGGGTCGCCATATAAATATTTTGGAGCTGTAGGCAGTTCTTCTGGCCCTGCAGTAATTTTCCAGGAAATACAAGGCAGACACATGTTAATCTGCACAGACAACACCACAGTGGTGGCTTATATCAACTACAAGAGTGTTGCCCAGAAGCTTTTGCTATGGCTCACGAATACCTCCTTTCAGTAGTGAAGAACTGGGTGTTGGACCATCTCTCAAGCGGCGGCCCCCACTGTTCAGAATGGTGACCCAGAAGTTGTGAACCTCATCTGGGGGAGGTTCGGGTGCACAGCGATAGATCTCTTCACGACCCAGGAGTCCACCTATTGTCCCCATTAGTATTCCCTAATGGATGTCTGTAAAGAACGTCCCAAACTGCTCTTCACATTGTTGGAGATGGGCAGTCATCACCTGTGTAGGAGACTCAATTCCAGTGTTCTCAGCCAGGAAGGTGGAGAGCTGAGGGAATGATTCATAGTTCTTCTTCGTGAGTTTTTGTCCCCTTTTTCTTCACAAATCCATTGATGCGGTCACTGAGCATTAGAATGCAAGTATTTTTGCACTGCAAACTGACATTTAGATCGTTAAGCTTCATAAAGATGTCACTGGACAGAGTTTACAAATTCTTCTTTTTTGTAGTTCATTGCATATGCACGCATCTCGTCTTTAAGTTCAAAGAATCATTCAAGCACTTTTCCCCTTGAGAGCCACCTGACCTTGGTGTGGAACAGCAGAGCATCATGCTGGGACCCCATTTCGTTGAAAAACTGGGCAAAGAGACAAACGCGAAGTGGCTGAGCCTTGATGAAATTGACAATTGAAATGACATTTTGCCTAACATTGTTCAACTGTTTACTCAGTTCCTTTGATTCTAGCTGTTCTCTGAGAATAAGGCAGCGTGTACATACTGCAGCAGGTGCAACTTTCTTTACCAGGCACGCAAACCTGCTCTGCACGCAGCCACACAAGGTGCTCCATCAGTGCAGAGTCCCATTAGTTTATCCCAAGGGATTTTTTTCTCCTGTATGTAGCCCTGCAGCACATCAAACATTTGTGCTGTTTCGTTTTTGGGAAGAGGCAGACAAAAAAGTATAAAAATGTCTCCTTCCCAGATGTAGCGCACATAGGCTAAGAAATGTGCATCACGTCGACCTGAACAGTAAATGCTTGTTTGCTGCAGGCGTTTGTTCAGTGTTTCTTCTTGATTCGCATCAATCACTTTGACCCCACGCTTGACAGTATTGTTTTTGCTGCACCCCCACCAAATATAATTCTGACCATGTCAATTGCAGAGGCAAGACCAACGTTTCTCCAACAGTATCAGGTTTCCTTCACTGAACAATTCAATAACTCACCTCAAATGAGGCCCTCTGTTCTTGAATTTTAACTTCTGGCAAGTCAATTCCTTTTTATAATGCTTGAAAAAAAAGACCTTGGCGTTCCTTCATGTTCCTTGTGCTGTGAACTCAGGTGACATTTGAGTTTCATGCTCTCTGCAGACAACACAGCCTGGCACAAAACACACTGCCGTCTTTCTTCCCCATTCACTCCAGTACTTAAATCCAAACTCAAGGAAGGATTCATCATATTTCCGCTTTCGTGTCCTGCACTTCTTTCGTTTCTTGTTCTTATCCTTGTCATTATACTGCTAGAGCTCGAAGCAGAAACTTTTCATAGAAAAGCATCCATGTTAGGTTTCTCTCTGTCCTGTAACGTATTTCAGCCAGCCTGTATCAACACAGTAGTTTAACGTCAGCTTCCTGAAACGTAGAAGAGACGCCTGTCGCAGTTGCAGCTGTTGTGCATGAAAGAAGTCCTGCCATGCGCAAGAGATGCAGCTTTATAAACAGCAAGCATACTGTTTTACTCATGCTCAGGTTTATACGTGGTACTGTAGCCTAATAAAAACAGACTCTTTAATTGAAAACTTTTGTTGAATAGACTGACGATGCATTTGCCATTATGTTGGTAGTACATCAATCACCCTGCCGAGTGAAAAAACTAAAATAAAATGACACTGCCGAGTGTGCAACCCCATTTTTTATTGTGGCAACTCCAAGATTAGGAACTGCAGGTCTACACGTTCTCAGTACGGCTATATCAGTTTTCCATATTAAAATTGATTCGTTCTCCCCAGGAGCACACGTCCTGGTGGGACAGTTTTTGAAGGGTTTTTGGAGGTTAAGACCCCTAGAAAGCAGTCTTTTGCTGGTGGCTCAATGTAGTGCTGGACACACTTACAAGACCGGCATTAGAGCCCCTATATCCAGCAGAGCTGAAATTCCTGTCTTTGCTTTCCTGCTTGCTATTACCTCTGCCAAGCTAAGGTTATCCTGTTTTTCTGCTTCCATCAACCAGTCCGACAGGGACAGTGCCCCATATGCAGTTAGGGCACTGGTGTATTATGTTGGCGGCAATCCGAACAATTGTTTGTTTCTGGTCTCATTTCCACAGACAAGCCCTGTCTAAACAATGGCTATTGGGTAAATTGTAGATACAGTCAGGATTGCATATGATCTAGCCAACCTGCCCCCTCCAGAGAAGGTCACTGGTCACTCCACAAGCAACCTTGCAACCTCTTTGTCATTATTCCAGGGCGCATCTGTCACAGACACTTGCAACACTACTGTATGGGCCACACCTCATGCTTTTACCAGATTCTACTGACTGAATGATGTAGATGAACATAACTCTGGTTTTGGGATCAGTGTTAAGGGCAGCCACTCATTCTGCCTTTTAACAGACTTTTATTGTGTTCCACTTTTAAGTCCTGAGATAGTTAGCCACACATCTTAATTGGATTCTGGTGTTAAATGCTGATGTAACCTTGCAGCATATACACTGCATGAGGGCTCTCCCTCACTGTACTGTGGACCATATGCCATGGACCTTTAATCAGTCTTTGGCCAGAAGTGCTAAAAAGGAAGAGAAACTGCATTCAGCAATCTACCAGTGCTTGTGACAGCTTGGGTATTTTATCCCATTCGGTAATGGTTACAGATTGTACTTGAAAGGGAACATTAGTTATCATAACCCTGGTTCCCTGAAATAGAAATGTAATCACTAACCTTCAAGGTAGCAGGCCTAAAGAGAAAATGGCACGGATCCCTATGCTACAGTCCTGGGGGTGGAGACGATGCCTGACACATACTGGGCTCTTAAAGGAGCAGCTTTGTATAAGTGCTCAGGTCATTCAGGCTATACAAGATCTATCCCATTTGGTAATTATTACATTTCTATTTCAGGGAACCAGAGTTATGATAATAACCTAAAACTGTGAGGAGGATTTCACACTGGTCATGTAGCATAAAACAGGCAGCGTTTAAAATACTGTTCCTATTTCACTGTGGACGTCTGGCGTATATTTACTTATTTACCCAATGTGTTTATGAAAAATATACATCGATGTGGTAAATAACTGTTTGATAATAATAATGAGCCACTCAGATTGTAAATGGCTGTTTGATAATAATAATGAGCCACTCAGATTGTAAATGGCTGTCTGATAATAATAATGAGCCACTCAGATTGTAAATGGCTGTCTGATAATAATAATGAGCCACTCAGATTGTAAATGTGGTTGTTTCTGAGCAGGCTACATAGCACTGCACTTTTAAAACAAAGTGAAAGGTCACCATAAGCAAGCACTTCTACAGTGTGCAAGAAACGAGTTTCAGAAAGATAGGAGGCAGAGAAAAGACACAAATCGGAGCAAGCTCTCGTTCATGTACAGCTCACCCAGCCTAAAGTGTTCCATTGAGCTACGCTTAGCTTTAGAGAACATTTGCATTTCCTTTCAACAGACTATGGGACCAGGGGAATACATGTTATAAAAGATACATCGGGGTGCCCTGCATTGTGCAACAAATTAATTCATCATTATTTTATAAAGGTTGCACCTACTTTTTGGGTTCAACAAATAAATTAGTAAGAGCTGTAAATGAAGATCCCAGGCAGGGGGTGACTAACATCCGATCTGTGTTTAGAATGGGAAACTGTTCAACAGCTACGATTTTAGAACCACAAAAAGTTATTTATTCAGCCAACAATTATGATTATCGTGATAATTTACAGCCAATAACTGATAACAGGAAATTGCATTATCGTGCAACACGACTGTATATGTATCGCAAGCAGCATCAGTTACGTGTACATAAACGTGTATTTAAACTTCTACTTAAATGGTAAAAACAGAATTACTGTTCTACATACGTATTTTTAAACCAGTTTAATTCCATTTATATGGAATATCTATCAAATAGCATTTTCAATCAAATATAAACTAGTAGCTGTGGTGACGGCCACCAGTAAATTATGCAAATTAATACTATCGAAGATTCGAACCTTCGTCTGGTAATGTGTTTCCGAACCTCCAAAGGTTAAAATGTAGTCTTCATTACAGCCCCGAATTATCCAGCACTTTGGAAACTACACACAGATTCTTAGATCATTATATATTCAGCCAAAAAGAAAGCAACAGAATAACAATGAACCAAACTAGCGAACAGATTCAATCGGAGGGTAAAACAGAAGGTGGTGCAGAAAAATTGTTGGAATAGCTACCCTGCAGCGGAGCTCCTTTGAAAATAACCCCCATAGTGCTTAAAATGGAGAGTAAATTACTCAATGACCCAAAACCTTTGTAACGATCACTCTGCACAACTGAGAAGCAGTTGTACTGTCCTCCCTAAGGAGATATTACTGGCCCAATATCTATAACTAACTAGGTCAGCAAGAGTGACAGACAGCAAAAGCAAGGACGTCAGTGGTGTCAATTTCATGAAAACATGGTTTATTGTTGTAAACTATAATGTAATAAATGAAATATAATGCTAACAACTTATTGCAGATAACAGTTTGTTAAGTGGAAGGTACAGGTGAGTAAGAAAGTAAAGTGAACTAAACAAACATCCAAACAAACTAACACTAAAGGAAATGAATGCAGTATCCGGTCGGCCTCCAATAAACCCCCCCACACACAAACACAACACCAATACAAAACCAACACACGGACAGGCAAAAGAGACGAAGGTGAATGAATAAGTATACAGGGAAAACAATTACAAAGACAGTCTTGATGGCAATGGATGATAAATAAAATTTAGGCCTAACAAGTCCAGTGAAGCAATGCAGATGAAATCCAAAGTAACAAAAGAACAAAACCAGAACTACAGGATCCAAAGTATCAAAGTAAAGTAGAAAAAACCAGCAAACAGAAAAGGAATAATCTCACCAGCAAATAATGAAGTCCTGAATAGAGTCCTGTACCGATGATGGTGGATGAAGGTTGATGAAAAAATAACGATTGTTGAAAATGGTGAGTCTGTTGAGTAGTACCGGGTTGAGTGGTGAACAGCCGTTTGGAAAATATCAGGAACAAAATGGAGACTGTACACACTAACAAAAACAACCCCTAAACAGACCTTGAACAGCAACTAAACTTAAACAAGCAACAGTGTAAACACAAAAGAAAGGTTTAGACAAAGTGCAAGATTCTGAAAAGAGGAAATGGATGCACCAGTAGTTATCTAAATTAGTTAAAGTTACTCTGTTAATTAAGGAATATGCTGTTTGTTTATAATGTATTCCTAAAGAGAAAGTGGAGTCCCCCCTGGCCTAGCCAGCCGGCTTTAATACTGGTACTGGCTTCCAAGGAGCTCCGAGATTGGAGGAGCGGATATCTGAATGAGCCAATGGGGGGAGAGGGTGAACAGAGGGTGAAAGCAAGGAATTATGGGAATTTGACTTTTAACCTGGCCAGGCTACTGTCCCTAATTAAAGGGACAGGTGGGTGAAACTTACACCCACTTCATGGAGCAAGTGAATTGCTACACCTTACCTGGAGCGCTGTATCTGGAGCATTATCTGAGATTATACAGCAACCAGACAATGCTCTCTCATGGTTTTCCTATGGGGATCAGCCATCCTGTTATTAATTAACGGCAAAAAGTGGACTACAATGCAATAATGACCGTGGTGTGTTCCGCTGTAACAATGGAACTCCCTCTTTAAATAATCACTCCAATGATATTACTGAGTTTGGAGTTTTTACCTCCATGCCACACCCATGCTCTTAAGCCCTCTCGCTGTCCACATAACTAAGACTATAGAACTCCCAAATGTTTTTAATTGTTTCAAAACAAGGGTGAAAATGTGACATATTTACCACTTCAAAGACATCCACAATGACAGAGAAGTTTGGATTGCTCTTGTAACTTTGAATGACGCAAGATCTGACTCCTTTTCCTGCACATTCAATAAACACCTGAGGTCGATCCACAGACAGGAGCTGGACCTTCTTCAACTCACGCAAGCCCCAAAACAGCGTCTGCAGGATGAATATAATTAGGGAATGAGTTAAAACATTCATGTTACAGCCAATTAACCCCACTCTTACTACATTCACATTTCCACATGCCTACCCATAGCACTCTTTTCTGTTCATGTAAATATTAACTGTACCATACACCCCTTACAGTTTTGTTAAGGAACTGGTAAATGCTGTATTGTGTTTTTCTGCTGTTCTCAAGCACTAGTAAGTGTTACCAGAACCTGAAGGTACCATATGGAATTAACAAATACTATGGAATAAATACATAAACTAAATTAATAAATATTGTAACTGCAAAATCAATCAGACAACTGATTTAAATAACATTTAAAAAGTGTTTTATTTTTATTTATTTTTTAACCAATTTACCACTGTCAGTTTGCACAACATAGCCAATAGCATAACATAGAATTAAGCCAGCATATAATTAAAATATGCAATCATCATTTCATAATTCCAAATTAGAATAGCCATAAGCATGACACTTATAGCCAAGATGAATTTAACTGACAAGAGGGCATTAAACAAACAGGAAAATTGTCTGTAAAATTTAAAAACAGTACTATGAATATTTATATTGTATTTTTCATGATGAAATATCCCTTTTGGAAGCAGTTCAACTTTAAGAAAAAAAAAACAATATGTTGCCAACTGTAAAGGGTTATATCTGGCTCTCTTTAAAACAGTTCCTAGGGACCTGCTAGTGAGTACCAGCCTGCATTCTGCAAACACCTTTCTTTGTTCTCTTTTGGATAAGCAAGAAAACAACAATTGATTGAAGCTTCTATAAGAACTCAACCCTCTGATTGATAAAGCACAAATAACAGTGCCCATGTGGCAGGACAGAGGAACACCTCTGCACATAGTGTAACATTGTTAATATAGGGACACTTTGCTTAACAGCCACCTGTCAATATTTGTTTCAACTGATGTCAATATAAACTGACCTTCAATATTAAGACCACCACAAAATAAAAGTGCAATGCCATGGAATGACAGTCTTAGAATACTGAAGATACACTCAAACCAGTGAAAAATAAGCAATGGCAGCTTATATATTTTAAACCCATGAATTAATCCTAATAGCCTTTACCCCCATAATAGAAGGGAGACTAGCACACAAAATTCAAGTGGAATGGCAGGGTTGTCAGAATCAACCAGGTACTGTAAGTCTTGTCATAACGTTGGATTTATGTTACTATATTAAAATTATGAAGGGATGGTAATATGAACCTTCTACATGCAGAAAAGTGCAAAATGAGCTCCAGAAAATGCTGCTGGCTTAGTGCTGAGACTGCCAACCTTCTTATCACTGTACACAAATTCTGCTTTGGGTTTCAGTTGTCTTGTCAGGAGACACATTAAAAGTCCCTTGGGTCGACATTGTCAACACGTTTTAGAATTTTGACTGTTGGAATCAGATTGCTGCGTGGTCTTCTTTCTTCAAGACTGAATAGATTAAATTCTTTTAGCCTGTCTGCATATGACTTTTAAACCCGGAATAATTCATGTCACTGTTCTTTGCACTCTTTCTAGAGCAGCAATATCCTTTTTGCAATGAGGTGACCATAACTGAACACAATATTCTAGATGAGGTCTCACTAATTCATTGTGAAGTTTTAACATTTCTTCCCTTGATTTAAATTCAATACTTTTCACTATATATCTGAGCATCTTATTGGCCTTTTTTTATAGCTTCCCCACATTGTCTAGATGAAGACATTTCTGAGTCAACAAAAACTCCTAGGTCTTTTTCATAGATTCCTTCTCCAATTTCAGTATTTCCCATATGATATTTATAAAGCACATTTTTATTTCCTGTGTGCAGTACCTTACTTTGTTTTCTATTAAATGTCATTTACCATGTGTCTGCCCAGTTCTGAATCTTGTCTAGATCATTTTGAATGACCTTTGCTGTTGCAACAGTGTTTGCCACTCCTCCTATTTTTGTGTCGTCTGCAAATTTAACAAGTTTGCTTACTATACCAGAATCGAAATCATTAAAATGTAGATTAGGAATAGCAGAATTGAGTGGTTACCACACTCCATTCTGAGGTTTCTCCTCTAATCAGTACTTTCTGTTTTCTACATGTTAACCACTCCCTAATCCATGTGCATGCATTTCCTTGAATCCCTACTGCGTTCAGTTTGAGAATTCATCTTTTGTGCAGGACTTTGTCAAAAGCTTTCTGGAAATCTAAATAAACCATGTCATATGCTTTGCAATTCACTATGTAACACAATTTTTGTTCCTGGGTAGTAAGTGTTATTTCCTAATTGCTTATGCCTCGAAAGTATAGAAAATGGCTATTATTCCCCACAAACTTTGCTTTTGTGACCAGGACAGTGATATTTCAAAATATCACTATTTCCAATGGGAAAACGGACAAATGTGTGTCTTTTCGTTCACATAAAGTCAGAAAAAAACAACATATGAATCCAAATTAACATGCATTTATACTAAAGTAATACAAAAATGACTACAAAAGATTTAGAAGTGATTAGTTTTGAGATTTAAGATTATACTGTAAATACATTCATATGTTGTTTTTTTCTGACTTTATATGAACAAAAAGACACACATTTGCTCGTTTTCCCATTGGAAATAGTGATATTTTGAAATATGACTGTCCTAGTCACAAAAGCAAAGTTTGTGGGGAATAATAGCTATTTTCTATACTTTTGAGGCATAAGCAATTAGGAAATAACACTTACTACCCAGGAACAAAAAAAAAAAAAAAAATTGTTACACAGTGTTATCCATTGTCAATGTTCAATCCTCAAAAAAATCAAGCAGGTTAATTAGACACGATCTCCCTTTCCTACAACCATGTTGACTGTCTCCCAGGATACTGTTACCATATAGGTAATTTTCCATTTTGGATCTTCTTATAGTTTCCATAAGTTTTCATATAAGTCAGGCAGTTACCTGGTTCAGTTTTGTCTCCCTTTTTGTGGATCTGTATTACGTTTGCAATTCTTCAGTCTGTTGGTACAAGCCCTGTCTCAAGAGACTGTTGCATGATCTTGGTTAGCGGCTTGTAAATAACTTTCTTTGAGTTCTATTGGGAGGATCTCATCTGGCTCAGGGGATTTGTTTATTTTAAGAGCTCCTAGTCCCTTTAACACTTCTGCCTCGGTTATGATAAAGTTATTTAAAACTGGATAGGAACGGGTTAACATGTGGGGCATGCTGTCCGTATCCTCCTTTGTAAAAACTTGTGAAAAGTAACCATTTTATATTTGCTATTTTTTTTCTCTTCATCTATGATTTTGCCCAGGTGCAATTATTTATACATGCTCTAAAGAAAAGGCAGCAGAGATTTGAAAACGATATTTCACTTTTGCATTGCTGCTCTACAAACTCGTTTTCTTTTTCACAGTCTATCGGCAGAAAATAATTCTTAAGGTGGAACACTGTACAGTACTGTAGATACTTTCTGGTTGAATTGTGCTGTTATAATTACTGTTTTAAAATGTTACATTGCTTAAATATGCATTTATATGGAAATGAATGATTTTTCTAATATATTTTCTCTGTATACAATCAGTATTAGTTCGGTAAAAACATTAGACTTGGTGTTGACAATTTTACCAGATGAGAGCGAGATGCTACCCCCTTTTATTTGAATTTATTTGTGATTATCTGTGTAAACATGTTATTTAAAGCTGCTACATATTTCTACTTTCGACATTCACAGGAATGTGCTTATTTGGGGAGATATTGAAATTGGAGAAGGAATCTATGAAAAAGACCTAGGAGTTTTTGTTGACTCAGAAATGTCTTCATCTAGACAATGTGGGGAAGCTATAAAAAAGGCTAACAAGATGCTCGGATACATTGTGAAAAGTGTTGAATTTAAATCAAGGGAAGTAATGTTAAAACTGTACAATGCACTAGTAAGACCTCATCTTGAATATTGTGTTCAGTTCTGGTCACCTCGCTATAAAAAAGATATTGCTGCTCTAGAAAGAGTGCAAAGAAGAGCGACCAGAATTATTCCGGGCTTAAAAGGCATGTCATATGCAGACAGGCTAAAAGAATTGAATCTGTTCAGTCTTGAACAAAGAAGACTACGTGGCGACCTAATTCAAGCATTCAAAATTCTAAAAGGTATTGACAGTGTCGACCCAAGGGACTTTTTCAGCCTGAAAAAAGAAACAAGGACCAGGGGTCACAAATGGAGTTTAGAAAAAGGGGCATTCAGAACAGAAAATAGGAGACACTTTTTTACACAGAGAATTGTGAGGGTCTGGAATCAACTCCCCAGTAATGTTGTTGAAGCTGACACCCTGGGATCCTTCAAGAAGCTGCTTGATGAGATTTTGGGATCAATAAGCTACTAACAACCAAACGAGCAAGATGGGCCGAATGGCCTCCTCTCGTTTGTAAACTTTCTTATGTTCTTATGTTCTTATTTAGCAGTTCATGCTCATTGGTTTATATTTGATACAAAGTGTCATTGTGGAAAGCAGGAGAAATGTGTCAAACTTCACTCGAGGTGGTGAGTGTATCAAATCCGGTGAGATGTATTCAATAGACGCTCTACAAAAAGAGTTAAACTGCGTTCTTACCCCAGATTTATTTTTTAAAGCCCATGCAATACATTTTCTTTTTCAATCATCTGAAATGAGTAGTCTATTGTCCATAGCTGCTACTGTAAACCGATTTAACACACATGTTGTACCGCTATTTGTTTAAGTAGCTGTAGTTACAGTGCGTATCGATAAAATGTTTACTTAACTGGGGTATCGGAAGCTGGCAGCAGAGCAATTCGAGACACTAAAACATCAATCTTTCAGAGAAAACGAGACCGTAACACCACACACAGTAATACTATAAAATGAGATTTGTGGAACGACATTTTCTAGTTTGCTATAAACCAGTGCTATGCTTTAAAAATACTTGCATTGCACATTTTGTATAATTTATTTTAAGAATAAGAACAACATTGACAAAGCGTAGCACGCTATCGCATTGTAAATTGGCACAATTACTGTTTTTTCTCATTTCAACATTGTCAAAAGCATGTATTGTGAGTGTGCTTATCTTAGAAAATGAGAAGTCACCAAGAGAGAAAGTAATGGCAGGATACCAAGCTGTACTGGAGAACAGCTACAAAAATAAACAATTATACAAGAAGGGCATCATACCTGCTCTGTTTGCGGGGAAAAGCAGCTGGTGATTGGCCAGCTGCAGATCTCTAACCAGCAGATGGGTGTGTCACAGCGGAGCGTCTTGTGATAAAAGAGGGGTCAGCTAATAGGACCTCAGGGCTGCTAAAGGGCAGAGGACCTTCCACGTTACCCAGACAACAGAGTCTTTAAAAGTCCGAATCGTCCAGTCACTGTACGTATAACTGGGATCAGATCTCTGCGAGTAAGAAGCCAAATCCACCGCGTGTCTTAAGCTTTGTAGAGAAAGAGCCAAAACTGCGTATGGCCGTGTGTGTAACCGAGGTCGGGGTTTAACTGTTATTGAAGACTCCAAACCCACTGGCAAATGTGTGTGTAACTGGGGGTTTGCTGAATTGTATAAGGAATAAGGATTAGTTTAAATAAGTATATAAGTATTGGAGCGAGTATGTAAGCGCAACCTCTATTGATTAGTGCAGTCGTGTTTGCCATCTTTACAGCAACTTTTGTTTGGAGTTTTATTTCCAGTGTTTTATTTAGCTTCTTGTAGATTTGCTGCAAGTCTGCTGTGAGCTAGCATTGTTTATAGCGCTGTGCGGTTCCCATACACATTCTGCGCCAGTCTGTCAAGAGATAACCCATGACCCCTATCACAGGGTCATTTTAAATTAGAAGTGCTTCCTCATAAGAAACCATTTTTAAAAGCTTTGAAGTCAACATGCTGATTAAATAATTTCAATCTCCAAATCAACTAGCTGCAATGTTACTCAGACATGATTTGCCACAACCGGCCATGGCAACAATAAGGGTACCAGCAAAATAATCAATAATTGTGTCCTCTTGGTTTAAATTTTATTTTGGCACAAACAACAAAATGATTGAACCGACTCACAACCCTATCTCGAAATCATAATCAATCAATCTTTATTTTCTACAGCACCTTTCATAGTGCAGCACCATCACAACGTGATTCAGAAGGACATACCTCCACTCTATATCTTTTCAGGACTGGACGGATATTTGCAGGAACTGGAATGATTTGGCCGTCAGGCTCATCGATGGGTGGAAGTGTTTCGGGTTCAGATTCAGGGATCTACGTATTAGAAGAAAAGTGCATTGTTTTATTAGTTCAATATACAAATAACCACAATAAGTGCAGTCTATTTCTACAAATCTGGCGATTCCAGTAGAATGGCCTGGATCTGTGATCTGCTGTGATCTGGCACAAATGAACCCTGATTTTAGGGATACCAAGATATGTAGTACACAAGATTTTAACTGTTTAACAGGCACTAAATATTGCAAATTCCCAGGGTGCAATGAAGGCAACAGACAGTCAGTAAGCCTTCCACATTACACTGTAAACTACTTGCTGTGAACTGAATGGCACCTTTTAAGATGGGCAAGGCCTTGTCAAGACAAAAATACTGGTGAATTCATTAAAAAATAATACAAAAATGTACCTTTCAATTGAATATTAGACATTGCCTCACATGTATTGAATTAATAAGCAGTACACAATGCAATGTTTTGTAAGATTAAAGATTGAAAAAAAAAAAAAGTTATTTGCACATGTAGTCAGGAATTAGGAACCATTTACCTGTCTCCAGTATTCCAGGTGACCCATTATCATGGGGCACACCCCAGGCAGGGAAGGGGAGGGGACTGGAGTGTCCGGGTGAGTTTGCCGGAGACAACAATGATGACAGCAGACATACAGAGTTCCTTAAAAAGCGGTCTAGCAAATCCTGCAGATCTGTACTCAATTAGTCCTGATTGCAGCGTACCAAACAGCTTCCTGAAAATTGGTTTAGCTGGCCTGAACAGGTGGAACAAGTTAGACCGATAATGAGGACTAACCCATAATAATCCATTGCAAATGCGGATGGAAATTCACACTATAAAGTGTAAAGACACTCTCTGGCATTTCCGTGTACATTGTCATTACTAGCCTTTCATAAAAAAATAAATACATCGAAGATACTGAACAGGCAAAAAAGTAAGAAATATGAAAAGGTATGAAAAAAGCAAATAATAAATCTATTAATTATAAAACGATAAAAGTGCTTTTATTACATTAGGTGTGATTCTGGCAAATACGTTTAAGTAAAAGTACAACTATATTCAAAATATAACTAACCTCCTGCATGTGTTTTTATGCACATTCCGACACGGATCATACTCGCATTTTAACTTGCCGGTAGCCTGCTGCTGACACTGAACGCTAAATTCTAAATGTGTTGTTTATATTTAATAATCTCCTTTCTGCTTCGGAACTGCTCTGTACTTTTCCACGCCTGTACTTCGACCACTCGCTGTCGCTGGGAAGACTGCCTCGTTTAACTGCGAATTACTCTTATACTTCATAGTACTAAGTTAGTCCTCCTGAACAGGATCATTTAACATCCGATTTGCTACTGCAATCAGGATCTTGTTTAGTCCGATTTAGCGGATGATCCACCTGTGGTGATTATCTTCTGGTACACTGCAATCGGGATTAGCGTGTCTAGTAATTTTAGTCCAATCAAGTGGACTAAACCTGCTTAATCCGCTAGTTAGACGCATCAAGTGGACTAATTTTGGTATGCTGTAATCGACCACGAGTTGGAAAGGAAACTGAATTCTCGCTGATTTGTTATTGTCAGCTAGGACAGCTAGCAATGTTATTTTTTAGTTACTTTAAATAATACTCGTGTTATTTATTAAAGAAATGACACATTATTTATATACTGTGTTATATTACAGACACGTGGAGTTAAAAAGTTATTGCTATTAGACATGTACATAGTATTGGTAGGGTCAGTTTAATACACCATCGCTTTATAGTGCGACTATTAAAAATGTCAGTTTTCGTTAAGTTATTATTGTGATTTCCTAGTTAAATGTTAAACATTCGGTTGCCACATGTTCAGGGCAGTCTGTAATACAATATAGAAGGGCTGGGAAAGCGAGTGTATACAGCGTCCCGGTACGATGTAAACTCAATTCTCCACGATTTGTTATTGTTTCAGATTTGGAAACTAACCCTCGTCGTCAGAAAGATTGAGTGCCTCATTCATATATGCACAACACAACTAGGGGTGTGTATTGGGACTGAGGATCTGTATTGCAATATATTGCAATACTGAAGACAATATTGCAATATGTATTGCGATACATATTGGAATTCAACCCCAAATGATCCTGATGTTGATGTTTAAGAAATAAATCTACATATATAAACTGTACTTTTTGTCATTTTTATGGAATTTAAAGTATCAGAATGTAATATGACAAATTAAACTCTCATTGTGAAATTTGAAAAATAGAAAAACAGTGCTAATTTGAAAGCTATTTCAAATTCTGTAAAAACATTGATTTTAAATGTAATTAAATGATTATTTTAAAAAATAATCTCTTTTAATTTTATATTAAGCATGTTTTTCAAAAGTGCATCCTATGATTGTGGGAGGCTGTGTGGTCCAGTGGTTAATGAAAGGGGCTTGTAACCAGGAGGTTCCCGGCTCAGCCACTGACTCACATTGTGACCCTGAATCACTTAACCTCCTTGTGCTTTCAGGACTCTGCCGCTGATGCATAGTTCACACACCCTAGTCTCTGTAAGTCACCTTGGATAAAGGTATCTGCTAAATAAATAAATAATAATAAACGTGGGTTTAAAGCTGCTTTATATAATCGGTCAGTACAGAGAGTAAAACGACTGACCTTGCTTTTAAGATTATATATATATATATATATATATATATATATATATATATATATATATATATTACAAAAGCATAAATAAGTGTGACACATTTATTTAAAATAAAATAAATATACTTGTAAGTAATGTTCTGAACTATTTATTTCTATATCTGCTTTGCTGGGGTTTTTCTCACAAACTTACAGAACCCGAACCACTTTTTTTTTTTTTTTTATCTGATGAGATCAAATGCGGTAGAGCCAGGGGAAAAAAAGATATTCAGAATATATTGTAAAATTACATTGTCCAGAACTGTCGGCTTTAAAAATAAATGTAAAAACAATTACAATTGCACTGATACAGTTCTTAAATTGGTGATGAATAGTAATATACTACAGAGCATTGTTCTGATTGAAGCTCTGCATGGAGATGACCTCATAATCAAAAGGAATGGAAAACAGCATGCACGATAAAAATAGCTAACAAATAACCAAACCACCAGAGACAACATTTACCTGCTAGATGCTTTCAAAACAAGCCCAATTTGGCTGGAAAAACAGCAATCTGGCAGCACTGATCAAGGGGGAGTAGCCTAAAAGTTGCATGCGAGACGCACGCATTACCTGTTAAATGTTACCTCAAGTTCAGTGTACAAATAAAACATGAATTCGTATAATATTTTAAGAAAAATCAATATTTTAATTGGTGTTCCGGTTCTTTAAGATGTAAGACTATACCACTGAATTTAAGGTTGGTGGTACCATCAGCATAATTTATTTCAGCCTTGCATAAACAACATACTGCAGTGTTTGATGCTATGCAGCCATCCTTTTATATTGTTTTATTAGGAAATGATTCCACACATGTGACTTTAAGCAATTGAAAGTCTGTGTGCTTCTGCCATATTTTCTTCTGTGTTAGTGCTGCTCGCATTACGAGTTCTCGCGGGAAGTGATTATCTCGAGATAATAGCTGAATATTTTCCTGTAGACGTTTCCCTGAATTAGCTAAATAAAAAAATACCAGTACTGTTGTTCAAATACCAGTTATCGTATTGCCTGATAAACATCGCAATATACTGGTATATGGGTATTATCGTATTGCCTGATAAACATCGCAATATACCGGTATATTGGTATTATAGTATTGCCTGATAAATGTCGCAATATACCGGTATATTGGTATTATAGTATTGCCTGATAAATGTCGCAATATACCGGTATATTGGTATTATTGTATTGCCTGATAAATGTCGCAATATACCGGTATATTGGTATTATAGTATTGCCTGATAAATGTCGCAATATACCGGTATATTGGTATTATAGTATTGCCTGATAAATATCGCAATATACCGGTATATCGGTATTGTTGCAAACACAATGCAACACATTTTATCCAGTTCCACTGGTGCACTTACTGATTAAAGTTACACAGTGTAGCAATTCACATGCTCCATAAAGTGGGTATAAGTTTAACCCACATGTCCCTTTTATTAGGGTCAGTAGCCTGGCTAGGTTAAAACTCAATTTCCCATAGTTTCTTGCTATCACCCACTGTGGTGTGCTTGCTGTTATGTGTGATGCCGTAAGTGAATGGTGCTGTGTACGACAGACATGCCATCTTAAGTATTATGCAGTGCACTGCACAATAAACAAGCTCAGCGGTTAATATAGCACTGTTTCATGTCACAAAGACTTTTTTTGTTAAACTATCAAACCTATAAATATTCTCTTTTAATGTTAGTTTATGGATTTTCTAAACATTTATTTCTAGTTAACTAAACTGAGGCATTTACACATTTTAAATTATGTTACCATTAAACAGTGATAAAGAAATACAGAAACAGCACAACCAAAAAGTATTACCACAGGGTTGTTTGGGTTGAGTTAGAGGCGCCATGTGTTTGTTTGTTTGTTTTCCAACCTTAAATTAATTCATCTGAATTTGATAACCTACCTGTAGCAATTCAAAGGCTGCAAGAAGCTCTCCACCCAGCATGCTCCCACAAAAGATTGGGTAATATTGAAGCAGGGGTGGGGTGTAATGCTCCTCAGCCAGCTTCACTTCAGGAACAGCCAGTGTGGAGCCAAGATATTCTGCCTTACCCTATTGCAAAGGGATATTAAATACAAAGAGAGATGTTTCATTTGAATCTGACAGTACAGAATGAATGCTCTGTAAAAAAAAAAAAAAAAGCACCGCAGCAATTAACTTAAACATCCATGAAATAATATTGTGAAATTAACAACTTTGAAATAATGGAAAGGTTTATAAGAATTTAGAAACTAGCAAGACCATGATGTTTTGGATTGAACAGCAGATTTGATGTTTCAAAAGTGCACCATTCTGGGATTTTCCATTTTTACTTTCCATAGTGACTTGAAAGTCCCAAAGTATTTCTAGAATAGTTCACACACATAAAAAGGGTAATTCTGTGGTAAACCATAACACCTCCAAATTTCAATAGTGGCCCAGCAATTTAGTTTTTATGAAGGGATTCAATTCTCAGGAACCATTTGAGCAAGAGACCTGTTTTTTGTCCATGAAAAGTGAACTCAAACTTCTCCAAAAACCATGGAATATCAATAGTATGTTAAATTAAATTACCTGAAATTAATATTTAACACAATTTCACCCACATTACATAGAAGTTCCAGGAAACATAAGGAGGTACATTTTGTCAAATATCAGACATTCACAGAATTGCAGAAGCTCTTCTTTTCAACAGAAGCTGTGTAAGCCTGGACCAGCAGAATTCCTAGATTCAGATGCTTCAACTGCATCAACTAATAGAACATACTTTTATGAACTATAGCACAGCTTAGTTACATGCCTTCATTTTGCTTTGCATTTTAGCAGAACGCTCCTGTCATGCCTAAGTTACTCATTTATTTAGTTGTGTTAATGAACATTTTGAAATTCATTTGTGGCTTAAGTTTGTGGCAAAAAAACTGTGAAACAATTTCTATTGAAATAAAGCCCCACATCAACCACAGCTGGGTTTGTTTGTGTGTAACCCTCGGAATTAACATAGCATTTATTTAAGACCCTTCAAAATGTATTTAGAAAAATAATCTGCACTCAGACAGACTCACCAGTGCATCATCATCATAGAGCTCTATGACAATAAGGGGAGGGTCCCAAGCAATGTCTTTTACTTCACCGTGAAAGGGAATGTTATTGAAAAGCAGCATCTGGTTCCAGGTGGGGGTCAGGGTCTGATTAATAATCTAAAAATAAAATGATGCATTTAAATAGACGGGTATTTTACAGTGTGGGTCAGATCTTTTTATTGTTGTTTAAATAATGAGTTAGCAGTTAAGTGCTACCAGAGAACAAACAAAAAATATATAGCATGTCTGTTCTGATGTCACAAGTGCATTAACATTCCCATCATCAAATTGGTACCCCTGCCTGTGCTGCCCCTGGATCTGACAGTAAGCTTAGCTCATTCTACACTCAACAAGCTTATTTGCAGGCATTCTGTACAAATACAATTATATCATTTGAAATTCTTCCCAATCACACAGTTTTTCATGTCACGGTTAGCATCTGTTTAATTTTTTTTCTTCATACATATAAGGTTGTAACAGTGTGCCACCAAATAAATAAGCATGGTTTCTATAGAAACATGTGGGGTCCCATTCTGATATCATTGGGAAATACCCTTCAAATGCATTTCACGTACATTAGGAATAATCTTTCTTTCAACAGGTTTACTTATAGTTGTGTACTGATACTTATATTTTTCTGACACATTTATTAATGTGTTGATTTAAAAACAAGAAAAGCTGCCCTTCCCTTACCTTTACAACTGAGGAGCAATCAATGCAATTTGCTTCCACATTGTGTTTTAAAAGCCAATTGGAAACATGTGTTCCTCTCGTCCACGGCGCTTACATTGTTACTGACGTACCGAGCCCATAAACTGACAACGAAAATGTGTTGCAAATCTAACTCATTTGTCATGTAAACCTAATATGTGAGTTTTAGTTGGTTTGATCATGACATGTTCTATATTAAACAACACTGTCAGATTGGTATTGAATGATATTCAATTCTTGTGTAAACAAGAGAAACCGAGGAAGTGCATTGTATTGTGTTCACTATTTAACACATTTATTCCATTTAAATAATACCGAACTTCAAATTTGTTAAAGGCAATTGCTGGTAAAATACAATACACATAATAACCATTTCGTGTGATTTGAACATTTACAAATTATCAAGTTATTTTTGATCAAATTGTGCAAATTAT
Source organism: Polyodon spathula (assembly GCF_017654505.1). Lineage (NCBI taxonomy): Eukaryota > Metazoa > Chordata > Actinopteri > Acipenseriformes > Polyodontidae > Polyodon > Polyodon spathula. The sequence continues at coordinate 850,623 of NC_054560.1, forward strand.
TTTGATCAAATTGCGAAATAGAATATATCAAACAAGCAAAGAACAAAACATAAAGAAGAGACAGCTTCTCTGGTCTTTGGTCTGCTAGAGGATCTGTGGAGCGCCTTTAACAGTCGGAAAGAATTTCGATTGTCCAATAGTTCATTCCTAATTTGGAGGACATACACAAAGAAAACAAATACTCTCTTTATACAGTAGCAGAGCTGATCTGGGACTATGCATGGCTTCATTTTTGTCAATTAAAGAAGTGCTTCTATGTGTGTAATGGAGTTGTAAATGCCACAGCAGCAAGCCTTGCAGAAACAAATACCAAATCACTGTGTTTTTCTAAACCTAAATTGTGATTTTTTTTTTTTTTAATGAGCTCTCATTTCTTTATATGTATCTAATTTGAATGAGCTACTTTAATTTGACCGGTCTCTTATCATCTAAACAATCAAAACAGTGTTTAAAATGAGGCTCAGTAGACCAGTGGATCTCTCAGTATGGTTTCTTTTGAAAATGTTCATTTACACCAAAGCTTTTTCTTTCTTTCTTTCTTTCTTTCTTTCTTTCTTTCTTTCTTTCTTTCTTTCTCTTAAAAAACAGTGATTAGACAAACTTGGATTGACATTTGATTTTGCTGTTTAAACTGTGCATACCCCACAATTAATTGTTATTTGCAGATTCAGCAGCATCTTTAAAATCTGTTCGGGAATGCATTTGCTCAAAACACATTTCGCAATCTGATTATATCGCTTTACTCACAGACTAAAGAAGCGATCTCTTTTGTGCTACATTCTTTGATTGTTTGATATTTTCTATTTTGCAATTTGATCAAAATGATTTTCTCAAAGAGCAAAATAACCTTTCATTTTGTTCTTTGATCATTTGTAAATTTTGACTTATTTTTGACAGTATTTTGATGTGTGCTTGTAATACGCTTTAACAAGATTTGAATAGTCATCAATAACTTCAAAATGCTCAATCAGAATTCTATGATAAAACTATATGAAATGTTTCGACAAGTGCCTTCTTCAGTGTTCTGTTTATCATAAAAAATTAAGTCCATGAATATTATAACTAAGGCTTCAGTTTTTCAGTGTTTATTCATTACCTTTTTCAGTGCTTATTTTTAGCTATTTTATAGTTTTATGTAAATGGTTTTTTTAGGGGCTTTTGCTTTTTATATACTGTATAAAATTAATGTTTTCAGTTACTTTCCAAAATGCTTGGGTGTTTCTTTGTCACAATATGTATAGCGGTACCTCAACAGTACTTAAGCTCTAGCTTCTTTCATTTGCTGTCTTCCACAACAAAAACCTTATGGCTGCTGGCACATATTTATGGGGTTTTTGTGTGTAGACATTTTTTTTTAATTTTGCCACAATTTGCAATTCTATTTTAAATGCTCCGCATCTTAACTGTAATACAGCTTTAAATCCTGAGAACAAGGCCCCATTATCGATTACTATCTTGTTTTAAGTCTTGCGGGTGGAGTCTCCAGTAGAAATGTCAGAATGTATCCAGGGTGTTTTATCAGTTTTTATCAGTTAAAACCAAAAATCAGAAGCCCTAATTACATGGCAGCTATCTTAGGTCACAGGTCAAAGTGAAGAGCAATGTTAGATTTTGCATTGCATTTTCCATAAAATATAATATTGGCATGTGTGATATAAGCAGTTAAAAAGGAGAGGCAGTGGCAGATTTACAAAAACATCACAGGGATTTCTAATAAATCTGTTCCGATATAATTCAGACATACTGACAGGGTAATTAAGGACTGAAAACCCACTTCCTGTCCTATTCTCAGCAGATCCCTTACTGTTTAAAAGCTTGAAGAATGAATGTTACCATTGTGGATTGGCTTTGTGACCCAAATGAAACTTTCGCAAAAGGATCAGAGAGTCCAGTGCTGTCTGCAGCGATTAATCCCCTGGCTTGGTACATGTGAGCTCTCAGCTGGAACATGTGCTGTGCTGTAGAGTTATGGGGGGGGAAATGGTTAACATAATATCTAGTTTATTTAACAGCAGAAATATAAATATAAATATATATATATATATATATATATATATATATATATATATATATATATATATATATATATATATATATGTGTGTGTGTATATATATATATATATATATATATATATATATATATATATATATATATATATATATATATATATATATGTGTATATGTATATATGTATATATATATATATATATATATATATATATATATATATATATATATATATATATATATATATATATATATATATATATTTACACACACACACACATATAATATATAATGTATGTATTTTCCTGGCATATCATTAAAATCACTTCAAACAAATACATTTTGCATTCTTTTTTAATCAACAGTTTATTGATCATATTTTGATGAAGGTATTAATAACTTACATTTATATATCAGATTATCAGGAACGTTATGATGTCCAGGGCTACTGGTTAGAAATTCTGGTTCATATCCAGAAGGCAAATTTTCCAGGATAGCATGGGAGTCTTCAGAATGTCCCAGCCACATGTATATATCCACCTTTGCTTGGACAGCAATGACTCGCTTTCCAGGTATCTAAAACATATTTATACAGTGCGTGTTAATCCTGCAGAGGAATATGCATTGTGGCAGGGTAAGGAGAGGAAAGGTGTAGTCCTTGAGGTTCAGGACTACATACCCCAGTATGCCTCGGCCTGGAATTCAAGCGACAATGGGAAACCTGGCCCTAATGCACTTGAGGGACACCTGCCTGGGATTAAGTAGACAGGTGTATATATAGCAGATGTAATGAAGGGTACGGCCCGAGAAAAGACCCGTGGAGACAGACCTGGGGAAAAAGTATTGTTATACTTCTATGGCTGGTTACTGGTAAATGGCTTGGCCGGCCAGTTTTTAGCTAAGACTGTGTGCAAAGTTTAACTAAAGGTTCCAAAGTGGAACTAGGTGTTTGAAAAAATATATACAGGCACCATCTGTTGGTTAAGTGCTTGTTCTTACACTAGAAGACAGTGAAAAAGGTCCAGAGAGCGGCTAACCACACCCCACTTTGCCTCAGTATATACAGCTATGGTCAGAGGTTTACCCTGTAGCAGGATTTTCAACTGGGGGTACATGAACCCCGGGGTACTTCTAAGGGTCAGGGGGTATGCAGGACGATTCAGAAATGCAAAAATAAAAATGAAACTAAAAGAAAATGAAGATCTTAAATTGATTTTTGTTATGGTATTATATATGACCTCTAAACCACTGTGAATAAATATTACGTTTTTGAGTAGCAGCTCAAGCTTCTTACAGAAGTCCTTAACCGCAGATGAAAAAAAAAAAAAAAAAAAAAAAAACTATCTTGTATGTAGTTTCCACTTGCATGACTGAGAGGATTTCCACTCTGATAAGGTGGGGGAAGCAGAAGTCTGATAATACTCTTTGCTGCTCACAAACTTTGCTGTTTTCAACTTATTTGTATAATTGAATACTAATCAATGAAACACAATCTCTCTTTTTTAGAAGTATAAATGCACTGGTAAACAATAAATAATCACAATACTGATACTTTGACTACTTCTGTTTGATTTATTAGGCACAGCTGCATTATTATTATTATTATTATTATTATTATTATTATTATTATTATTATTATTATTATTAGTATTTTATTTGGCAGACGACGTTATCCAAGGTGACTTACAGGTGTTACAGGGCAATACAAGGTTACACTGCAAAACAATATTTAAATAAGTGCAAACACTATTAGAATACAATGAGATAACAACTTATGATTAAAACAATTTTCACCTACGATGACATGACAGTATTGCAATAGTGCATAGTAGGGGTAGTTCTGGTAGTCTAAATGTCAAAAGACAGTGAGAGACGGAGCAGTCCTGAAGTTCTCCGGTAGCTGGTTTCGCCACAGAGGGGTAGGTAAGAGAAGGAGCGAGCACGGGAGGATTGAGAAACGAGGGAAGGCATGACTAGTCGACCAATTGAGGAGCAGTGGAAAGGGCAAGAGGTGGTGTTGGGAGACCCAAGGGACTGGAGATAGGAGGGAGTGTGTGGTGAAGAGAGCGGTAGGCAAGAACAAGGATCTTGAATTAACTGCGAGCATGTAGCCAATGGAGGGTGCGAAGCAGAGGCATAAAATGAGAGTAGTGAGGTTGGGAGAAAACAAGATGAGCAGCAGAATTTTGAATGAGCTGAAGGGGGCGGATAGCCAAACCATGGAGACCAGCAAGAAGAGAGTCAGCAGTCCAATCTGGAGAGTACAAGAGCTTGAGCCAGGAGTTAAGTGAAATAAGCAGTGAGAAAAGGATGGATTTGGTGATGTTGCTAAGAAAGAAGTGGCAGGTGTGTGACACGGAGGAGACGAGTGACCTGAGGGTATATCAGGGGATGCAGCGAAGCAATCTGTTCCTTTGTTATGGTTATGATCTGTAAAGAAGAACCAACTATAAAATAACTGAGTGTTTTGTTTTGTGTTGTTTTGCCTGTCTATTAAATTGTCACATTTGTCATTTATAGACGGCTAATATATCGGTAGCTGTCGGTACAAAGCCAGTACCAAACCTCGGCTTACACTGCACTACTGTTGTCACTGTTCTTGTTTAAATTTACCACTTGCACTAGGAGCACTCACTATTGGACTGGTGGTCATGTATGTGTATAAAGTGCTTGTTATTTAGTATTATTGTGCTGGGAGACTATGTGTATAAATGAATTGGCTTGTTATTTTATGTATTATTTTGATTGGGACTAAAGTGAACCTTGGTGGTGTAGTGACCACTGGGCTTTTAACCGTGATTACATCACCTAAACGAAGAATCTGTTAGTTTGTTATTCCTGAGCTGTAATGCAGAACCACACCACTGATACCCTGTGTTTTGCCCTGTCAAACTACTTTGCACACACTGGCCTTTTAGTACCGTGTGTCCTGTTTTAGGTGTTTGCATTCCTGAGCACTGCATCACCTCTATACCTGTGCACTGCAAACTACTTTGCAACACATGGTGTTAGTATTGGGATTATGGATGTCACTGCACTATCCACGTTGGTGCAAGCGCTGGATTATAAATGGGAGGACGTGGAGAGAGAGACTAAGTATATGTCGCTGATCAAAAGAGGCGGCCGTAGGAAAGCACCCAATGTGCCAGCAGGACCCATGATGATGCCTGCCAAAGCAAGGGTGCAGAAAATGTATCTGGTCGTGTTCGAGTGATTGGCTACCACTGCGTCATGGTCCCAGAAGTACTGGGATAGCCAACTGGGCACCTGTTTAAATCGAGGCGGCCCAAGCCACCTATCAGACCATGACCAATGCCGAAGCCGACCAGTACTACTTGGTCAAGCAGGCCATCCTCTGTCAATTTGAACATCACGGGAAAAACTCATCAGGTGCATTTCAGGGAGTATCAGTGGCCACAGGATAACCGCCCCAGGATGGCCACTCAACGACTATGTGACCACATGGTTCACTGGCTCAGCCTCCTCCAGGAAACAGGGGTGCAATAGTGATGGAGCAGTTCTGCTATGTGGCTGGCACCAAGTCCCAGCATTTTGCTTCATAAAGTGAATGAAACCTGCTGAAATAATGTTACGTGAACTTATTGAATAACACACCACTTTGTAGTTTTCCATACATAACGAAAAACTGACAAAAATGAAAAAAAAAATGACATTTCAAAATCTAACATGAAATACTGTATTACTATTATAGCTTCCGGTAGACTTCAGTAATATTATTTAGTAGTTTCCTTTCCTTTAAATAAAAGATCTAAAGCTCAATGTTTTTCATTGGTTCTACTCTACCCCTGCCGTACACGAGCGGACAACGCATTGTTGTTTTTTTAGCACATTGTAGTACTTTGTGACTTCGCAATCAAATCAACAATGTTGGATCTCCTTTCACATAAAACCGCAGCCGTACTGGTGTATGTTTCCTTTCTGTGGACGAGGTTAACTCTATAAAGACCCCGCCGGCTGCTGACAGCAAGTGAGCATTGAGCGCACACATGGCTAATTTACATATTCAAATAGCAGGGTGAGGGTTAAAACCTCAAAGATTGTCTTTGTATGATGCTGCTTCTTTAAAAAATGTGTAGCATTTACTAGGTACGTTTTCAGCGTTTGTAGTTTAATCAGTCCAGTGTTTTATCCACGTTTTCTTTTTTTAAATAACTGTATTATTGAGTTGAGCAGGAGGCTGGCCACCCCCATTTTGACAGCGAAATCACTCATTTGTTCTGTGCTGGAGCTGGAGTGACATGACTGTTCTCTTTATTTGCAATGCGTTTATGTGTTTTTTTATTATTAATTAATTAGTTGAAGAACTCCTTTGTCGTGTGAGTGCAACACCCTACACCTCCACACTAGTAATTATTAATAAAAGCAAAAGCACATTATTATTATTATTATTATTATTATTATTACAATTATTATTATTATTATTATTAAATTGAATCCTGGGAGTAAAAAAAAAAAAAATCAATCCCAAAATCCTGGGATTGGGAAGTGTGTGGAATTGGATTCCCTGTTCCAGCTCTATGAACGTGTTCATATCATACAGTGACTGCCCATCAACAAGCTTTAATTGTTTTACAGCTGATTCTCATGAACAGACGACTACACTGAACACTTTAACACATCAGCATGATATACATATCCCCTTTCTACTCTAAACAAATTTGCTTTAGGAAATATTCATTTCAAAACAGTGTGCTTATTCTGGCTGTATTCGACACTGCACAAGATACATACAGCATCCCAGCTCAATTATATTTGTAACTTTGTAAAATGTTTTTATACAAGCTGACCCATCTGTTTTCTCACTACACTTCTGCATTTGATGGATGAAATACGTGATTTTTGTTGAGAAATGCTTTCTGATTTTGTTTTCACTTGGAAAATTAGTTTTGTTTTTCAGAAGCATAACCTGTTTTTGGACTCTTAATTTGGAGTCTTATTGGAGAGTCTGGATTTTGAAATAATTTTACATAGTATTTTGCATTTGCACCATCGTTAACAATTAATTTTATTTTGTTAGTTTTTAACAGCAGTCTTCCATTTCCAGTACTTAGTCTGAACTCTAGTCCCTCCTCTTTCCCTGTGTGCCTTCTGAGCCAGCAAAGAGAGACTTTTATTTTTAATGGCCTTAAAGCTTTTTTTTTAACTTGAAGTCCTATTGGTTCATTTTTAAATATAGAATTACATACTCTGTGTATGGCTGCATTGTTTACTAATCTGGGATTTGTTTTACTGAAATCTGCCTGGCAACACATGACAAATCTATAAAACTAAATATTGGCTTGCGGTCTAATTGGCCTTATTTTACAAGCTGTTATCAGCTTCTAGTGTCTAGAGTTAAGAGGTTTTGCAAGTACTTAATCTACAAATTGAAAAGACATTTTTCCCCTGTTTTCATAGGTGGACTGGATTATTTGGAAATTGGTACAGGGCCTAAAAAGTGTGAAAACCACTGCTCTAGGGGATGCAAACCCTTTGGCCAACAGCATACAAAAATCTGCAAGAAAATTATAGCCTACAGGTTAATGCACTGCTAACTAATTTGATTTTGTACAGTTTTTAAAGATTAACATACATTCTGTTACTGTAGTATGCAAAATTCAACTTGATTTGTGATTTTGAAATGCAATCCTGAGTATTAAGTATTCACTAATAATACCTTTTGAAAATGACTGTATACTTAAAGAAAGAAAAACATATAAAGTATAGGTCAAGAGGTCAATATCACGGAGAGTAACATGGTTAGCATGTGATGTTTATATTACCATCAAAAATGAAGTCACTACGTCAAACAGTTTCTGAGATGCAAAGTTCTGACACTGCCGCAGGAAAAGGTTAATTTTCTTTGTAAGGCACCCATGATCGAGCCTGGCCTAGGGAATCACACATGACTTCTGTGTACCGAGTATGAAACCAATATCACAATGCCTCAGGCCTTATCGTTTGGAACAAAAAAGTAACTTGAGCCTTATGTCAGCCATCTTAGGGCACAGGTCAAAGCGAAAGCTGCTGTTAGATTGTGCCTGAGGAGTTTCCACAAGACTCAAAATGAAGTTACCAGATTAAATATATACCATCTTAAGTATGAAGGTGCAGATTAGTGACAGTGATAAAGCCGATGTGGTGCAGCAGGTTTGCAAACTCATACAAGGTCTCTTCACAGGGGTGCTTGATCTGGTGTTATTGTGCAGTTGGCTGAAATTGAAAATTCCAATAAAATATTAATGCAGCTTCTGATAACATTTGTGGACTTAGACTGCATCAACACATGATTTGTGCTATTATACCTTAGCAAGTAAACCTGGAATTGGTATTGATAGGTACAAACAGCATGTTTATGACTACTCCAAAAACTGTGATTCAGGTGATCAGGTGAACAAGCAGTTTCATGGATGAGTTTAATTGGTTCTATAATAAACTTACTTTGAAAAAAATGGTCTTAATCTTTGCACAGTCCTTTCCCCTTTCATGTTCCAGTTGAGAGTACAGTAGATCCTTGGCTGGAATTCGAGCATAAGCCACTCTCTTGTTGTTGCTGAGCATCCAGACAAATACATCCGGGATAGTGTGCTGAGGCTGTGAAATGTAAATTTAGAAGAAATTGTGAATTGTGGTTGAAGTGCCTCCCTTTTCATGAGAAATACACAATTTCATAATGTTTCACATCACCTCTTCCACTAAAAAAAACAGTTTCTTGGTGTAATTCTGGGATACTTGAATCAACTCGGTCAAAGTCAGTCTCTTCCCTTGCTGTTGCATAATTAACACCACTTCTTTTGACATGCTTTCCTGGAATAGAATACAAGCAGTTAGCTTTATCTTTATCTTGTTGATAGTATTTAAATATAAAAAAGCTCAAAATAAAATTAAATAAAATCTAGTTTAGACTTCCAGTGCCCTTTCTCAAAAGCAATATACATTTGATCTAAATTGATCAAGGACAAAAATGTCCATTCTCAGTTCTGCAGCAAATGCTGTACAAATATTATTAATTTGTACCCTTAAAACCCTTCAATTGTATTCATACCAGCTCCTGTTTGCAAAGAGTAAGCCTCTTCTTATCCAGAACAGTAAGATCCTTCATTTTTACTTTCTTCTCAGCAAAAGTAATGAATTTTCTAGAGGGGAAAAAATAAATTAAATTGGAATGAAAAGAAGTTTGAAAAAACACACAAGGCACTTTCTTCCTCTAGGGTAGGTAGTGTTGTCCTCTGGTGGAAGGAATTATTAGCTGTATTTGGGCCTTTTCAGAAACATAAAACACTAGAAGAGATTAGAACACTAGGAGGGAATTTGGCCCAGCATTGTTCATCCAGTTGCTAATAAGATCAAAGTCTTTCTCGTGGCTGACCTGTTCTGGCTGACCTGACCTGGTATTTAAATCCTACAGTTATATGACAGGATTTTAAAATTAAATGTATCAGATACTTAGGAAATGAAAAAAAAAAAATTAACATTGCCTTCAAGCCAATAATCTGTGACGCCTGCATGATGTGGGAAATCAGAGAAAACCCAGCAGAGCTAAACCAAGTGTGTGTGAAGAGCTGCAAGATCCAAGAATTGCTTCATCAAGTAAGTACCCTGGAAACGGAGCTGCAGGAAATGACAGAAGCAGGAGCTTGAGGAGCTGGCAACCTCAAATTCTTGGAAGTCTGCACCCCAAACAGACACAAACCCACCAGGGAGATAGAAGAGGATCAAAACAGCTGGGTTCAGATAGGCAGGGACAGGGGAAAAAAGAAATAGTCAAACACAACCACCAGAAATCAAAACATCAAACAAATTTGACCCACTTCAAAATTTCGATGATCAAAACCAGCATCAAGAGAATGAAAGGAATAACATCCAGGGCCCTATTAACAGTGGTGGCCAGCAGCAAAAAGAAGGGCGGTCATGATTGTCGTTAACTCCATATTGAGAAACACAGCAAGTTCAGTGCACAGTTTGGATCCCGTTACTACAACAGTGTGTTGCCTTTTTCTTTGTCAGGCACATCACTGAGAACGTGGACAGGCTCCTAGAATGAACAGAAGGCGACCTGGTAGTAGTCGTTCAAATTGGTACAAACAACATTGGAAGAGATAGACCAAGATGCATCTACTAAATGCATTGCTGAAATCATGGTGCACACAGGAAGGCTTCACCTTCCTTGAACATTGGACCACATTCTACAACAAGGACTATCTATATAAGTGGGACGGACTGCACTTAAATAAAAAGTGAACCAATCTACTCGGAGAAAGGATCCTTGAGGAGGTTCAGAAGCATTTAAACTAGAAACTGAAAACAAAAGGCACGATGGTCAAAACAGACTAACACACAAACACAGAATAAACACAAGTATTGTGCTAGTCTAAACTTGCACATGTAGCAATTGTTATTCTCTGGTTTCGTTTTTAACCTCACTCCCAACTCTCGTTCCGCCTCTGAACACACTCAGTCCGCTAAGGCTAATGATCACCTTATTTATACAACTGTGGCTCCAATTAAAGGTTTCAGCCACATTCCCATGTGTTTTTGCAGGAAGGATTTTAACTTCCTCCCTGCCACCCACTATTCCAGACATGCACATCCCCATGCTCACATACCAACATACCTTTTAATTCACCCATGCTTCACAACCCACACTATACATAATAAACCAAAACACACCCAGGGGCATGGGTGACAGCTGAATGCAAGGGCTCAAACGGAGGTTTCATGAGTGCTTCAGCACAACGTTAAGCCTCCAACGAGGAACAATATCCTTCATAGGCGGCCTAAGGCATCGAGCTCCTTTCAAAAATTGTGCCACCAGGAAGTGAGCTCCTGGGGAGACTGAATCAATTTTGACATGGCAAGCTGAAATAGCTGCCAGATAGACCTTTAATGTAGAGGGGGATTTCACCTCGTCAAACAGGTCTTGCAAAGACTGCAGTATAACTGCCATTGGACAGGTTCTGGGGACAAAACCCCCAGGCACTGTACCCATACTGGGAATGAATGGACGCTGCTCTGGCATTTTGCAGGGTGTCAGTGACCCTATTAGAAAGTCCCAGATGGCTCAAATGCAGCCATTCAGGGGCCAGACCCAGAGCCGTTGGGTCAATGGATCAGGATGCCGCAATGTCCCCCATGCCCGACTAAGCAGGTTGTGCATTTTGGCAGGTTCCACCACTGGCCGCTCAGGAGCTGCATCAGAGCTGAAAACCAAAGTCTCCTGGGTCAATAAGGGGCTACTAATAGCACCCTGGCTGGGTCCTGCCTGATTTTTTTCAGACACAGCAGGAGCATGGCGAGTGGTGGGGAGGCATATTACATTTGGTGTGCTAAAGCATCTATCACCACAAGGTCCCTGGCTCCTCTTATGGAGAACCAGAGGGGACAGTGGGTTAATTCCTAGGAGGCAAAGAGATCTGTCTCTGCTCTCCCGAATCTCTCCTAAATGAGGCTCACCACCTCGGGTGAAGCCTCCATTCTGAGGAGCTGGGAGCTCCCCTTGATAGGTGATCCACCGCCTGGTTTATCACTCCGGGCAGGTGTACCACCCGCAGTGAGAGGTGTGCCCAGAGCAAAAGCTTATGGGATACTCAATGGAGACTGGCTTGCAATCTGCATGATTTGACAGACCCAAGGTGGCCGGTGACGAGTTCCGTGTGGGCCACTGTCTGCACTGGAGACTGGGCACAAATGAGCCAGTCGTCCAGGTGACTGAGCACTCTGATGCCTCTGAGTCTCAATGGGGCCAGAATAGCTTCCATGCACTTCAAAAAAGGCAAAGGGAGCTAGAGAGAGGTCAAATGACAGTACACAGAGCTCGTACGCTGTTCCTTGAAAAGCGAACCACAGATACCTTCTGTGCCCTGGTCTTATGGGGATGTGGAAATACACGTCCTTTAGGTCCACCGTGGAGAACCAGTCACCTGGCCTGATTGACTGCAACAGCTGTTGCATGGTCAACATTCTGGACCTTCATCAACTCAGAAACAGGTGGACCTGCATGCTTGGGCACCAGGAAGTACCTGTGGAGAGTGTGTACCATGCTAATAGCCCACTTATGCAGTAGAGCTGTCATCTCCAGAGACAGTACCGCAGCATTTTGCTGTAGTCACGCCATGAAAGGGGAGTGGACCGTGTTTGAATTGCAGAGAATAGCCTGTCTGTACAGTAGTAAGCACCCAGATGTCCATGGTGCATTGACACCAATACTCCAGGTGGCTCCTTCAAAAGGGGCCCTGGGCTTGTGGCAGCAAGCCCCTAGGGCTGCCGCTGGGATTGTGGCTTAGCCTGAGGTTTTTGCCTCTATGCCTGACGGCAGACCTTGTTAAAGCTTCCACGGTGCACAGCTGCAGGTTGGTTATGAAAGCCCCCTCTGGCTGTATTTGCAGCCGGCTGTGCCAGTTTCGGAGGCTGCTGGGGCCTTGGGTGTCAGTTTGCCACTAGTTTGCGCAGCAGGGATGGCAGCTTGGGAAGCAGACGCACCAGTTCCTTTGTGGATTCCTGTGCACAGTCAGCATCTCATCCACCGCAGGACCAAAGGTATGCCCTGGTTTAATGGGGGCATCTAACAACAATGCTTTATACCCACCAGACGCTCGTGCCTGAGAAAGCTGCAAGATGATAGCTTTGGCTATTAAAGCAGCAAGATTTCTGCCCACAGCCTGCCCATTCAGCTTTGAGATACAGAGCAGGTTTTTATTTACCAACCACAGCTACCTCCAGCTGCTGTGATGAGGGTCTATGACTCTCAGAGAGCCCTCAATAAACAGGTCTGGTAGGTTACCAATATACTGTTGTGGCTACCCAGCCTTGCTGCAAATGCACCAGCTGAGTAAGCCCACTTCAAAATCACCTCTGAGACCCTACACTTGTTAGGGCAGGTAGGGCCGCAACCATGAGAGTCACGACAACCCTGCATGCGTAAAGGAGGTGGATACCCGTGCCTGAGAGCCCTGCATTATGCTAAATGCATTCAGTATAACATTAAACAGAATCACTAAGAGGGCTGGGAGCTCTCAAGAATACATCTGAATGTGATTGATCAGAGTCCAACTAAGAGCAAAGTGACTAATCCCAGGACTAAAACATATGAGTTATGAACATAATTTGATGGAACTGAATTTATTTAGCCTAATCAAGGAAGAATAAGTGGAGACTTCGTGAAGTTGTAAAATCCAAAAAGGAGATGTTGCTATAGTCCACCCTAACCTATATTCTACGTATAGGCACACTATGGGGGGGGGGGGGGGTGGTGGGGGGGGGGGGGGGGGGGGGGGGGGGGGGGGGGGGGGGGGGGGGGATAGGGAATATCTAGTGAATCCCATCACTCAGAATAATAGTACTTTAAAAATATAAATTGTGTAGCACGGGTCAGCAGACCTTCAAAGAAACCTCTGTTTATACGGACCAGGGACCGGTTGCAATAAACACTTAAGCTAGACTTATCAAGTCGGACTTGAAAGTTACGCAAATAAAAAGTAAATAGCTCATTTAGTGAAATATCTGAGCTCTCAGTTTTCAAAGAACATTCAAGTTGTGTGCATTCTAAAATATAATGGAAAGGACTTTGTCAGTTTCTAATAATTTATTGACTGGCAGGGGTCAAAATCCCTCATGTTCCATTAGATTTTGTTTGCAAAATCTTGCAGGTTTACTTTCTTGAAAACTAATTATTTTTATAATTCTTTTAAGATGTCCCAAGAACAACAGAGCCCCACCTCTTTTTCCATCGCACAGAACTGGAATGAACTGTTGGCGTCAATTGACATATTGTGCAGTAAGTAATGGATATAGTTAACAAATAGCATAAATGTACCCTATCGCTTTAAATAAAGACTTCTGTTTGAATGTTTATAATATTACAAGACATCCATGTTTCATTATAATGTGTATGTGTGTGTGTGTGTGTGTGTGTGTTAAGAGGATTCTGCTCCTGGCACTTCTACCACAGCTGCAGACCAGCAGTCAGTGGCTTCTCGGAGCAGAGGCAGGGTATAGGGACTGGCAGATGTGTACAGGAACATTAGAATGCTCAGCCTGGTACTCCACCAGTGCCAGTGCATGAAGCTGCTCAGGAACCTTGTATATATTTTTACATATCCCCCCTGTTCTCAATCTTACATTCATATAGGCCTAAGGATCATACCATTTTTTATTATATTGTAGTGTAACCCCCTGTGTTCCCACATTTTCCACATACATTTGTAGACTACTTTAATTAAATAAAACTTTTAGATGTTACGCATATCTATTTTTTAAGTAGTAAAACTTATACTTGAAGATTTATTTTATATACTTTCTTTTGCATGCGTGCGTGCGTGAGTGTTGGGAAGGTAAAGAGACACAAACAAGTAATGCGTGATAACAAGTTAATTATTTTTTTAAAACTTCATGGCAACGCATGCAGCTCCTCCAACGATATTCAGAGTCGTTCTTTTTCTAATTACTAGGCAGACACGGATATTTAAATATCCCCACCCCTAAATAACTATGAATTGAGTAATCTGCATTGATTAGGGTTCCCACCTCTAATTTAAAAAAAAACCGGGACACCAGAGTCATTTCGTACCAAAAAAATAAAAATAAATAAATCATACACTTTTTTGACATTTAATGTCCCGGGAAGTCTTACAGATTTCCCAGGACAGCTGCCTCAAAAAAAGAACAATCCAGGCAAAACCAGAACCCTAGCATTGGTAGGGCCGACTTTCTTTCCTAAATCAAAAATATTAGCAATAAATAGCAATGTTAAACTGTCCTGACTTGATCATGTCTATGAGTGCATGTCCATAATGTGGTTTGTTTACTTTTTGCTCAGACTTTTAAATAGAGGTTCAAAAGCTACTGTGTTGAACCTCAGCTTAGATATATATATATAGTATATTATATATTTTGTTTCTCGAGCGAATTCGCTCGAGACTGGCATGACTATTAATTAAGTAGAAGGTAATTCTTAAATATTCACCTGTTATCCCAGCACTAGAATATATAGTATATATATATTATGAATAAATGCATAAATTAATGAATGAATGTGCTTTTATTATTATTATTATTATTATTATTATTATACATTTATTTATAATGCAGTTTTCTAGACATGTCCTATGAAAAATAATTGTTACATTTTTCCAGTACTTTACTAAAATAAATGCTTGTCATTCCTCACTGGTTAAGGGATGAAAACCAAAAGAGAAAGTGCTTTACAAGATACAGTAAAAAACAATGCATAATACATTAAATACTGTGAAAAAACAAAGCATAACACATTAAATACAAGGCTAGGATGTGAAAATTCTGAAGCATTGTGGCTGCGTATATCATATAGAATCATAAGAAGATAGAGTGAAAGATCAGAATTAACAAAGATAGCAGATAATTAATAGCAGACACCTTTTTATTTTCTGATCATTTTTTGACGTTGTGAAAGCACTGGTCTCATGTGTGCCTAAATCAAAATGTATGTTGTGAAACGCTGTGAAACGTGATAACAAACATGAGATATGCAATAGTAATGTTTAATTCACCACTAATTTAAATGCATGTGATAAAACCTTTTGCAGAGATGACATTAGTCATAGTAACTTTGGCATTACCAGTGCCCAGTGAAATGAGCTTAATGAATGGGTGGTTGCACCAGCATTGCCTTTCTAAGGTGTCTAACATGAATTAAAAAGAAAGTTTAATAGGTTAGAGATTCTGTAAAAATGATTTACCCGCTACTGTTGACAAGTTCTTCAAAAACACTCTGCATCCGTTCATTTGCTGAGGGATTTGATAGTCTCTCCAGTTCTTTCACTTCTTCTAAGCCTTCACTCTACAGTGTAATCACAAATACAATGATTGGTGAGCAAGTGCTGTGAAACAGAGCTCTACACTAGTAGTCAATTCACAAGTTTAGGGACTTTTCATTAAGTTAAACATTGCTTTGAAAACTTGATTTAGTTAAACAAAATGGTATACAAAAAAAAACCAGCATAACATTCTTAGCATTTTGTAACTAGTATCTCAATATTTCAAGTACTTGATAAAAATTCAATATCCCAAAGAGCTTGTTCTCTAATGGCTAAGCTAGCACCCTATTTTTATTACAATAGGAACTGGTAGCAACATGAATAAAAAGTGGGTGCTAAGTCTGCCCCAATTTTGTATTGCATGCCACTTTTACATTACAGGACAAACCTTTTTTGTAAATAACGTGGCCCCTTTTGCAGATCTCACAACGTCATATGGCTGGTCTCTTTATTCTAACTTGACAGTCTTTATACAAAGTTGCATTAGTAGTTCACTTAATTCCCCACACATGTCACATTTCATGAAGATCTGTCTTAATTTACTATACGTTTTGCCTCTTCAACAACAAGAAAAAGAGCAAGATTCCTTTCCATTTTTGACTGCCTATCTTTTGTATACACCCATAGATATTAATGTTGGTTTTGAGTTAACATAGGATTACTGAGTGTTATGTTACAACCCTGCCATCTAGGGGATTGAGGGTGTTACTTTGGGGGATAATGTTCATGTTACTTAATAAATGCAGGTTGTTCACTTTTATATTCTGACTCTCATCATCCTTAATAATTACACATGGTGATAGAAGTGAGCGGAAAAGAACAGAAAAGCGATTCCAGCTCAAAAAATAAACTAAACGGGGGAGAGAGAAGAAGAAACTCAGAGAGTCCTGAAAAGAGACCTTCATATTAAGTTAACACAGCCTTGCAGGACTAAGATGGTGTGTTTTTCAGATCGTGCCCATGGAACAGTTTCCTTTCAGTAAAACTGAAGAATGGTCGAAATGGATTCACCGATTTTAGAGAAGCTTTAGGTTTAAGATTCACACGTTCAGGTTAACACAT
This sequence comes from Polyodon spathula, assembly GCF_017654505.1. Taxonomy (NCBI): domain Eukaryota; kingdom Metazoa; phylum Chordata; class Actinopteri; order Acipenseriformes; family Polyodontidae; genus Polyodon; species Polyodon spathula. The sequence continues at coordinate 867,483 of NC_054560.1, forward strand.
TCATGTACGCTGTGGGTACCAAACCAGGTAACTACAGACCAATAAGCCTGAGTTCTATTATATGTAAACTTATGGAAACTATAATAAGATCCAAAATGGAAAATGACCTATATGGTAACAGTATCCTGGGAGACAGTCAACATGGTTTTAGGAAAGGGAAATTGTGTCTAACTAACCTGCTTGATTTTTTGGGGGATGCAACATTGACAACGGATAATTGCAAAGCATATGACATGGGTTATTTAGATTTCCGGAAAGCTTTTGACAAAGTCTCGCATAAAAGATTAATTCTCAAACTGAACGCAGTAGGGATTCAAGGAAATGCATGTACATGGATTAGGGTGTGGTTAACATGTAGAAAACAGCGAGTAATTAGAAGAGAAACCTCAAAATGGAGTGAGGTAACCAGTGGAGTACCACAGGGATCAGTATTAGGTCCTCTGCTCTTCCTAATCTACATTAATGCCTTAGATTCTAGTATATTAAGCAAACTTGTTAAATTTGCAGACAACACAAAAATAGGAGGAGTGGCAAACACTGTTGCAGCAGCAGAGGTCATTCAAAATGATCTAAACAAGAACTGGGCAGACACATGTTAAATTACATTTAATAGAGAAAAGTGTAAGCTACTGCAAGCAGGCAATAAAATCATATATAAATGTCATATGGGAGATACTGAAATTAGAGAATTATGAAAAAGACCTAGGAGTTTTTGTTGACTCAGAAATGTCTTCAACTAGACAATGTGGGGAAGCTATAAAAAAGGCCAACAAGATGCTCGGATACATTGTGAAAAGTGTTGAATTTAAATCAAGGGAAGTAATGTTAAAACTGTACAATGCAGTAGTAAGACCTCATCTTGAATATTGTCTTTAGTTCTGGTCACCTCGCTATAAAAAAGATATTGCTGCTCTAGAAAGAGTGCAAAGAAGAGCGACCAGAATTATTCCAGGTTCAAAAGGCATGTCATATGCAGACAGGCTGAAATAATTGAATCTGTTCAGTCGTGAACAAAGAAGACTATGCAGCGACCTAATTAAGGCATTCAAAATGTCGACCCAAGGCACTTTTTCGACCTGAAAAAAGAAACAAGGACCAGGGGTCACAAATGGAGATTAGACAAAGGGGCATTCAGAACAGAAAATAGGAGGCACTTTTTTACACAGAGAATCGTGAGGGTCTGGAATCAACTCCCCAGTAATGTTGCTGAAGCTGACACCCTGGGATCCTTCAAGAAGCTGCTTGATGAGATTCTGGGATCAATAAGCTACTAACAACCAAATGAGCAAGATGGGCTGAATGGCCTCCTCTTGTTTGTAAACTATCTTATGTTCTTAACCAAGCTAGACAAAAACAAAATAGTAATAAATCAACAAGTTGCGCTCAGATGCTGTGTTCAAGGGGAAGAAGCTAACCCTAATTTAGATGCTGTCACCGCACATAGAACAATTCAGGCTTTCAACAGCAAGCCAAAACAAAACTATATTACCTTTACAACAACAACAGAAACATAATAGCAAATGTGCGGTAGATGTGGGAGATTTCCAATACAAAGCAGACAATGTCCTGCCAAGGAGGCAGAATGTCGAAATATGCTTAAAAATGGGACACTATGCAGCAGTTTGCAAATCAGTCAAAAGTATCTGCACAATCCAAGAGGAAATGCCAATGGAAGATGAGGAGTTTACATTTCCTGGACTGATAAATGACAAGGAATGTAAGCTGATAAGCTGAACTTATCTTAAATGGCACAGAATTAGAGCTTAAAATTGACACTGGCACTGATGTAACTGCAATACCTGTTACAGAGTATAACCAGCAGCAAGATGGGCTTCTAAAAGGAAACACAGGAAGCATATAGAACCTGGCAATAACCAGCTTAAGCTATGTGTAATTCACTGACACAATGACTAAGGGAGAAATTTCAGTGCAACAAAAAATATTGTAAAAGGACTGACTAGATCTCTGTTGGGACTGCCAGCCAGAGAAGCACTAGGACTCATAAAAATAACTGAAGCCCTATACGACCCCAAGGAACTCTAAGAAGAAATTCCCACAGATATTCACTGGATTGGGAATGCTGCAAGAGGAATACAAAATAGAACTCAATCCTGATGCGGAAGCGTTTGCACTTACCACACCAAGAAGAGTTCCTTTGCCGTTGAGACAAAAAGAGCTGTCAAGAATGGAGGCGGTGGAAGTTATAGCTCGCATTGATGACCCTACCAACTGGTGCGCAGGAATTGTGGTAGTTCCCAAACCCAGTGGGAAGATTCGTATCTGTGTCGATCTCACAATCCTGAATGAGAATCTTCGCAGAGAAAGACACGCTCTTCCATCAGTGGACCAGACCATTGCTCAGCTGTGAAGAATCAGCGTTACTGACAACTTTCATGACTCCATCAGAGAGATTTTGTTTTAAGAGACTTCCCTCGATATATCTTCAGCTCCTGAGCTCTTCTAGAAATGTATTTCTTAAATATTAGAGGGCCTGGAGGGAGTACTCTGCCATGCTGAGGATATCCTGACATGGGAGGAGTCAATAAAAACAATGTACTTCAGAGGCTGCAGGGGCCGGTCTCACTCTCAGTGAAAAACGTTTGCCAAAGAGTTTGTGGGCCACAGAATAAGTTCAAAAGGAATCGAACCGGACAGAGGGAAAGTGCATGCTATCCAAGAGATGCCACACCCAGCAATATAGGAGACTTGTGATGTTTCCTTGGAATGGCCAATTATCTTGGCAAATGTGTGCCTCACCTGGCTGGAAGACAAAACCACTGAGAAATTTGCTTAGCAAAAATAATACCTGGAACCAATTTCAACAGCAAGCATTTGAGGAGATCAAAAAAGACCTGCGTTCACCAACTCTCATCATACAATATGACCCCAAAAGTGAAACAGTGGCAGCTGACATATCGTCATATCGGCTTGGCGCTGTTTTAATACAAAAACAGCCATATGGATATTGGAGGCTGTAACAGGGCAGAAGAGCCCTGTGTGTAGAAATGTGGCAGGGTGAGAGCCTCACTCTGTGTGATGTAGTCCATAGGAGGGCTGTTATGCCCAAAGGGCTAAAACCTACAGATCCCAGATGCCTTCAGACTGAATGGGAAACACCAGGGTGCATTTTAGGAGATTGTGTAAGGGCATTATGGTTTGAGTGTGTGCAATTATTGTTAGGACCACAGGTATATAAGCTTGTCTTTGTCTGTGTTGGTGGTGGTGTTCAAAGAGGAGTGACAAGAGAAAGAGCGAGCAGAGGAGAAAGAGATTTAAAGAGAAAAATACAACTGCTATACATGCACTTTCATTGTTGTGCTTTCCTCCTCCTTCCTACACCTATTCTGACGTCAGTAGAAGGTGCAGGCATCCCACTCCTGGTACAATAATCGTACACAGAGATTTCCACACAAAGTTCCGTCCTGTATGGGTTTGTAGTCAGTGAAATGCTGTTCACTCTCTTCATGTATTCAGCTAAGCACAATACATAAAGTAGAAATGTATAATTTTTTGTGAGTGACTAAACAGCTCCACTGCAGGGTAGAAAAAATTTAAATGCCCACCAAAAATGTTGTCTGTCAGACAGATTGATCCTCTGCAACACAAAAAAAGCTTCTCTTCAGTTTTAGGAAAAGCCACAACAACAGCCTGTATAAAAGTCTAAACTGAATAAAACAGCTGACTTTGATCACTTTCTGTCAAAATAAAGTTGTTTTCATCAACACTATCAAGAGCAATAGCAATTTACAATATTAAAAATGAATAATGGAAACTAACATTAGCCTACAGGAGGCAGTAGCCTACAGGAGGCAGGCCTCTCGAAAAAAATAGTTTAGATATATACACAAAGAAAAATGTTTATTTGAATTTACACAATCCTGTTCTGTAAGGAAACACATTAAATAAACAAAACAGAAACACTTACAAATGTATTCGCTATTCTCTCCAACACGTTTGAGTAGTAAAGTCTGAACATGTGACCTTCCCAGTGGCTCACAAAGTGTATACAGGGCTTTTTGTTAAGAAATGGCAAAAAGCAGCAATTTCTGTGGAAAAATAAAACAAATCAGTAATTTAACTTTACGAAACTAGTTAAGGCAAGATCTAAATAATCATTAGCATTTTTAAAGTGCGTCTAACTGTGTTTCATATGAGCAGTATAATTGTATTACGTGGTTAGTCTCATTGACCCCAAAGAAATCATATTTGAAACCTGTTGCCATCCATTATCATTGGCTTCTCTGATTTGGTGATGGATTTGCATGACACAGGATCCTGGTCCCCAGCAGGATCTCCAGCAGCCTCCCCAGCATGTAGCAGTGGAGAGCTTTCTGGGTGGTGAGATTCGGGAAGTTTCTTTTTACTGGAATTTATAGGGCACACTCCATCAATGATGTTCCCATAGTTACCTGGAAAATTAATAATGCATGTAAAACTGGCATTACATTCAAAACCTAAATGAATCAGTCAACTGACTGTTTTTAAGAACAGCATTATAAATATGATACAATTCAAATATGAAATATGATTTTGTTGTAACAATTTTCTCCAGGTATCTGAAGAATGAGCTGAAAGCACATGGTTTTCAGCACGTCTATCTTTCATAATGTACTTTTGTCTATCAACACATGTACAGTGCCTATAGAAAGTCTACACCCACTTTCCAAATGTTCACCTTTTGTTGCCTTATAGCCTGGAATTAAAATGCATTTATATATATATATATATATATATATATATATATATATATATATATATAGATAGATAGATAGATAGATAGATATAGAGTGATGAATTCTCTCACTCTCCCACGGTTCGTTGCCCCTTTTAAAATAGACCCAGGAAACAGAAATGGAATTGATTTAAGCGCTGATGCGCACTTTTAATAAACACCAATCAAAAATTAAAACAAAACAAACAAACACCTAGTTCCTTCTTGGAGCACTAACTATACAGTCTGGAACCTAACTGAACCAGGACAGCTAAGCTGTTTCCCTGTAGCACAGACACAAAACTCACACGGTTTAACACAGACTTTACCTTGACTGCTTGGAAGCAGACCACAACTTCTGCCTCCCTACACACAGCAGCCCTGAACAAACTGTCTGTCTCTCTTAAATACCCTGCACTTGGGTCTAATTTCCAACTAACACCAGGTGCAGGGGATTACTAACCAATAAAACAATTAAGACAGTTGCATTTTCATATGTTTTGGCAGGGAAGGATTTTAACCCCCTCCCTGCTACCTTACAATATATATTGAAAATTAATTAAAAATAAAAACTGAAATAGCTTGGTTGGATAAGTGTCCACCCCCCTTGTAATAGCAATTCTAAATTAGCTCAGGTGTAACCAATCGCATACAAAATCACACACCAAGTTAAGTGACCTCCACCTGTGTTAAATTGTAGTGATTCACATGATTTCAAAATAAATTCAGCAGTTCCTGTAGGTTCCCTCTGTTGGATAGTGTATTTCAAAGCAAAGACTCAACCACGAGCACCAAGGCGCTTTCAAAAGAACTCTGGGGCAAAGTTGCTGAAAGGCACAGATCAGGGGATGGGTATAAAAAATATCTAAAAAGGTCTTGAATATCCCTTGGAGCACGGTCAAGACGATTATTAAGAAGTGGAAGGTATATGGCACCATCAAGACCTTGCCTAGCAAGAAGGAGACTGATCAGAGAGGATACCAAGAGGCCAATGGCAACTTTGCAAGAGCTACAGGCTTTTATGGCCAAGACTGGTCAAAGTGTGCATGTGACAACAATATCCCAAGCACTCCACAAATCTGGCCTGTATGGTAGGGTGGAAAGAAGGAAGCCATTACTCAAGAAAGCCTGTTTGAAGTATGCAAAAAAACACTCGGGAGATTCTGTAGCTATGTGGCAAAAAGTTTTGTGGTCTGACGAAACTAAAATGGAACTTTTTGGCCTAAATGCAAAGCGTTATGTTTGGCGCAAACCCAACACAGCGCATCACCCAAAGAACACCATCCCTACTGTGAAGCATGGTAGTGGCAGCCTCAGGATAGAAGGGAAAAAAAATGGAACAAAGTCCAGAAAAGTCCTTGAGGAAAACCTGCTGCCCTCTCCAAGAAAGCTGAAACTGGGACAGAAGTTCACCTTTCAGCATGACAACAACCCAAAGCACACAGCCAAAGCTACACTGGAGTGGCTAAGGAACAAAAAGGTAAATGTCCTTGAGTGGCCACTTAGCCCCTACCTAAATCCAATCGAAAATTTGTAGCATGACTTGAAAATTGCTGTCCATCAATGCTCCTCAAGGAACTTGACAGAGCTTGAACAGTTTTGTAAAGAATGGTCAAATATTGTCAAATCAAGGTGTGCAAAGTTGGTAGAGACCTATCCCAACAGACTCACAGCTGTAATTGCTGCCAAAGGTGTTTCCACCAAGTATTAACTCAGGGGAGTGGAGACTTATCCAATTATGATCTTTCAGTTTTGTATTTTTATATATATATATATATATATATATATATATATATATATATATATATATATATATATATATATATATATATATATATATACACACACACACACATACACACACACAGTGCCTTGCAAAAGTATTCAGACCCCTGACCAATTCTCTCACATTACTGAATTACAAATGGTACTTTGAAATTTCACTGTTTTATATTTATTTTTTTAAACACTGAAACTCAGAATCAATTATTGTAAGGTGACATTGGTTTTATGTTGGGAAATATTTTTAAGAAAAATAAAAAACTGAAATATCTTGCCTGCATAAGTATTCAACCCCTGTGCTGTGGAAGCTCACAGTTTGCACCGATGAAAGAAATTGCCCTAACGAGGACACAGTTACCTTACCATTGGCCTCCACCTGTGAACCATTAAAGCTGCTGTCACATCATTTTCTGGATAAAAACCCCACTGTTGAAGGATCATTGGTAAGGCTGTGAATCTGAAGGAAAATGAAGACCAAAGAGCATTCTACAGAAGTTAGAGATAAAGTAATACAAATGCAAAGATTAGGGAAAGGGTACAAAATAATATACAAGTGTTTGGATATCCCAGTGAGCACAGTTGGATCAATAATCAGGAAGTGGAAGCTGCATCACACCACCCAGGCACTGCCAAGAAAAGGCCGTCCCTCAAAACAGCACTCAAAAAAGAAGGAGACTTGTGAGAGAAGCCACAGAGAGGCCAACAATCACTTTGAAGGAGCTACAGAGTTCAGGAGTAATGGTGCACCAGTCAACCATATCAAGAGCTCTACATAACACTGGCCTGTATGGGGGGGTGGCAAGAAAGAAGCCGTTACTCAAAAAGTACCATCTGAAAGCACTTCTGGAGTTTGCCAGAAAGCATGAGAGTGACCCAGCTGCGATGTGGGAAAAGGTTTTGTGGTCAGATGAGACCAAGATAGAGCTTTTTGGCCAAAACTCAAAACGCTAAGTGTGGCGTAAACCTAACACTGCCCATGCCTCAAGACACACCATCCCTACAGTGAAATATGGTGGTGGCGGCATCATGCTGTGGGGATGCTTCTCATCAGCAGGGACTGGGTATCTTGTTACAATTGAAGGAAGAATAGGATAGAGCAAAATACAGGAAAATACTGCAAGAGAATCTGCTTCAGTCCGCTAAAAAACTGAAGCTTGGGAGGAAATTCACCTTTCAGCAGGACAATGATCCCAAGCACAAGGCCAAAGCAACACTGGAGTGGCTCAAGAACAAAAAGGTGAATGTCCTACAGTGGCCCAGTCAAAGTCCTAATCTCAATCCCATTGAGAATCTGTGGCACTATTTGAAAATTGCGGTCCACAAGCATCGTCCAACCAACCTGAACAACCTGGAGCAAATCTGCCAAGAAGAATGGGCCAAAATCACTCCGACACTGTGTGCAAAGCTGGTACATACTTACCCCAAAAGACTTAAAGCTGTTATTGCAGCGAAAGGTGGCTCTACCAAATATTAATGTGTGGGGGTTGAATACTTATGCAAGCAAGATATTTCAGTTTTTTATTTTTCTTAAAAATATTTCCCAACATAAAACCAATGTCACGTTACAATAATTGATTTTGAGTTTAAGTGTTTAAAATAAAATATCGAACAGAACAAAATATCAGTGTACGATTTGTAATTCAGTAATATGAGAGAATTGGTCAGGGGTCTGAATACTTTTGCAAGGCACTGTATATATATATATATATATATATATATATATATATATATATATATATATATATATATATATATACTTTTCCACTTAACAGTGTGGAGTATGGTGTGCAGATAAGTGGGGAAAAAATCCTCATTTAAATGCACAAAACTCTGAGGCACTGATATAACAAAATGTGAAAAAAGTTCAAGGGGGTGTAGACTTTCTATAGGCACTGTACATGTATAAATATTTCAGTACATGTACCAGCAAAAGAATTTGAGCAGTGATTTTAAATTAGTATTAATTTATTACCTATGGTAAACTCAAAGCTGATGGACTTGTCTCCCATCTTCCTGTCAATCATTGTTGCCTCAAAAACTGCACCAAACAGAAGAAAACTTTCCATGTTGTCTTCTGTGATCTATGGAATTGTATGGTGTTATAAACAATTAGAAACCTCACAACTTTTACTAATCAGGGAGCTCCATTGCAGGTCACTAGCACACAGTAGTTCACCATAGAGTTTTCAGATAGAAGAACAGTTAACAGAGATAATATTTAAATATGCAGCATAATATGTTGAATGGAGGCATTCTGAGGAAATATTGCTGGAATTAAAGACCAACTAGAGCTCAGGCCATCTGTGACAAGATAAGGTGTCCCCTGTTACACTATTATTGATTTACTCTTTGATTTTGTAGCAGTTAGGCAGGGATAGGGCAACACTTCTTTATCCCTGAATGTAAATTGGTCCCTGGCTCCTTCTATTCCAGCCATGTACACAAGGACCCTGTAATCTGTATTGGGTACATGTGTATAGGTATACTAGGGAAAGCTGCATCTTACCTTGGAAACCCTGACGTTTGCTGTCAGTATTTTGTTTAATTGATACATTTTGGTTTATACTACTATAATAAAGTGTGCAAAAGCTTTTAAATATATTCTAAGTTGTTTGGTTGTTGCCTGTCTGTCCGTTCCACTTGGTCAATCCTGCCACACCATCCATCAATTAAGGACAGTGTTTCTTTACCACATTCCCTAAACTTATGATAAAACATTTTCAACAAACCTGCGGAGGGGATTCAATAGCAATGACTTCAGTCCTGCTGGCGACTATCTTTTCATTTGCTGCTGTCTTTGCCTCCTCCCCTGCCGCAGGTACCTTCTCCTCTTTTCCTTTGGGATTTTTTGAGTCCTTAAGTGGAAGTTTCAGATCTTTTGCTATTTTAGTTAATTTTGAGTCAGCTGCTGCTCCGGAAAGGATCTCCACGGCTAATTCCACCAGGATACGACCCCTGAAGGAAACACCCTCACCAACACCTTCATTGAGGGTTTGACTGTCATCCATTAGGCTGAAGTTACGGGCTGAACCATAGAGATTGATCCATGCTGGGCCAAAGGTTGGCAAGAATCCTACAATTATAAAAACATACTGTGTAAGACTGAGAATACTAAAAAATAGTTTTAATGTACTGTATTGAAAACAAAATAAGAAAAAAAGAAATCCAATCCAGCAAACGAGGTGGCTGCTTCTGCTGAGGGCAGTGGAGTAGCCTGCGGTCAGCATGCTGTACGCTCATCCTGGAATGTGCGCTGCAATTTGATCAGCTTTACTCAGATTTGACTCATACAATGTTTTTTAGAAAATGTTTATCCTTAAAACCAATAATCTGATAGAGGCTGACCCTAAAAAATATGTTTGATGAGGAAATATGTAATTTGGGAATTACATATTGGGAATTTTTTTTTTTAAAGACTTAAAACACTTATAACTTTGAAACATGTTTTGTCTTTTAAGAATGCATTTAAACATATACATTACCTTTGTCCCCATCCTGTTCATTTGAGATTTTTCTTAGATCAATATAGTGAGTTCCTACAGCCACATCATTCATGCTCCCTTCATCCCACACCTGGATTTTAACTCTTCTACAAAGAGGAGGGAACATTTCTTTGAAGACAATCTGCTCATTCCAAACCGGATGAGCAGAATTTTTCTGAACAGTTGTTCGGCCCTTTAAAGACGAAAAAAAATCATATTTACGCTGATTCTCAATATGTACTGTTATACAGTTAAACAACTGTATCTAAACATTTGGAAATTGTTTTCCATACCACACAAGTATAGAGTATGCACAAAATAAAGCATAATTTCACAATAATAGCGTATTACAGTCAGCACTTGCATATCCGACCCTATAAAATAGTGACTTCAGTGACGATTAAACGACTGTGACACATATCTGATTATTTCATTTTGGCCTGTTCCAACCCTTGTCTGTTTTTTCAGGGCAAACCAAAAAGATTAAGTCAAAAATACATAGCTGAAAGGACTGTGTTTTAAAATAAGTAGGTTTCCATTTAGATGTACTGTTGCCGTTTCTATTTAGTTGGTTTTGTTGGTACAGTACTATGTTATATATTATACTAATATAGTGCTCGCTAAGGCCCTAATGTCACAGTTCACTTGCCAATGAAAATTCTAAAACTGTTTAATGATGAACTGTTTTACATTACCATAGCTTGTCTAGTTCGCGTTGTTTTTGCTGCATTTTTGTCATAAAATTTGAGGAAGCTCTGTGTAACTGCACAATAAAGAAGCAGGCTATGACAGATAAACAAATACATTTTAACATTGAAGAGATGGGCTTTGTATCAGAAAACTAGTGATGGAGTCAGAAATCGCATGTGATGGGTAAGTGCATTAATTTGTTACATATATATATAATGGGGATTGATTTGTTTCTTAAAACATGACTGACGTGTATCTGAGTGTCGTATATCCGAGTGCTGACTGTAGTCTATTCCTGTGGTATTTATTTGTCTTGTATCGTTCCCCATCCCTCATGCATAACTTTCACTTATCTTTTGTAATTTCTATATCATGAACAACGTGTGTTGGTGGAGGGTGGGGGGGTTCAATGAATAATAAATTCATGTATGACATCTGCACTTTACTGTTTACCTCTATGACTACTGTCACACATATTTAACAAGGTACCTAAAAATTAAAAATTACACCCTGGCTCATGAATTTTAATGCTTTTTAACAATAACAGTTTTAATTTTATTTTATTTTAAAATAATAAAAACTGCATTTTGGTGTAAATAAAGTTTCATAAATGTGTCTGCTTATTTCTTGTATATCTCTAACTTAGGTAAAGCAAAACAAACAAACAAACAAAACTATTCCATTGTCAGCATTTAGCATACAAATTTTGTTGCATTTTATTTGCGGAATAATATTGTGGGAATTAATGTTTAATCTTTATATTGAGGTCTGTGCACTTGGCACTGCTTTGACTACAATACAGAATGTATTAAAATGCATTGAGAAAAGACCAAGGACAGTTTTTTTCTGCCACCAACACATCAGTTTGTCACCCTACCAAGATTATTATTTTTTTGCTAGTACAGTCGTCTCCACATATAGGAACACCTCCTGATAGAACACTTCGGCTAAGGGAACACCCTTGTGGTGAAACAGATTTTCTCCATTGGAAATACTCTGCCTAAAGGAACAGGAACTTCATTTAAAAGAACACCTTCTTGGCACCGCTGGTGATTCGTTCACAACGGACGCAGTACTGCTTTGTGACCCGATAGCTCATCATCATCATCAAACTTAAATTCAAATGGTTTATTCAATCTTTTCAGAAGTGACTTGTCAGCGTGAGAGTGTCTTGAGGCACATTGATTGGTTTATTAAATCTTTCCAAAACTGCCATCATATCCTTGAATTGTTTTATCTGATTTCCACAAGTGCTCCACATCGCTACAAAATAGTATGTAAACAAATGGCAAAAAAATCGCTGTTTCTCTTGCAACAAAAAGTTGTAAATTGTTTTACAGAAAACGTGAATCAGACACAAGTCGCAAGCAATTTGGTGTTTCCTGTTCTGTTGAGTTGCTTTGCCATTCTGTTAAATAATTCTGAGCATGTCTTGAATCCTGTACATGTACTGATGATTAATCTACAGCTGCTGCTGCATTTTTTAACATGTGTAGGGGTGCTGTGTTAATTTCGTTTGACAGTTTATTATTATAGTTTAGTAACATACACTTGCTTTTGCTTCTCTTATTCTGTTCATTTCATATGTTGAAGTACGTGCATCATGACAAGTAATACATATTTATTTATTGATTGATTCATAAAGGATCAATTCACGGGGTGGAGCTATGGCCCCTGATAGTGTTTATTGACAGAGTTAGTAAACATATACACATAGAGAGAGGGATTCCACCTCTTCAAGGCCCAACATTTACTTGATCGATAGACACGATAAACAGGAGAGGGGCCACCGTCTTTGAGGTGACCCGACATACGAGAGGGGCACCGTCTCTGAGGTTACCCGAGATATGAAGAGGCTCGCGAACCGGAAAGAAAAACATGAATTAGTGTTGTTAACACAAAAGAGGTTCCGGCTCTTCCTGACCCAACATATACAGTAGGGGGGTTCTGTCGCTGAGAAGACCCGACAAACAGGAGGGGGGCCACCGTCTTTGAGGTGACCCGACATACCAAGAGGGGCACCGTCTCTGAGGTTACCCGACATACGAAGAGGCTCGCGAACCGGAAAGAAAACATAAAGTTAGTATTTGTTAAAACATATAATGTGTGGTGTTCCGCCTCTTCAAAGCCCAACATAATAGAAGGAGGGTTCCGTCGCTGAGGAGACCCGACAAACAGGAGAGGGGCCACCGTCTTTGAGGAGACCCGACAAACACGAGGGATGCCACCGCTTGGGGACCCTCACATAGAGGCATCAGACCTGAAAGAAGAATCCCAAAAGAAACATACATGCAGATGGAAGGGTTTGGCCGGGGGTCCCCTCTGACTCATGGAGAGCCCTCCTCTATGAGGTAAATGAAGCAGAGCTTAACAAAGGATTGGAGAAAGTGGAATCACTACCCCCCAAAAGATGGACCCCCGGCTCCCCACTGACGCAACGTGAAGAAGAAAAAAGAGAGAACCGCCAATGCATAAGAAAGAAAAAGAAAACATTTAGATGAAAGAAAACAAACACTTAACGTGACAAAGGGGTTAGTAGACTGTACCCTAATGACTATGTGAAGACCCTCTGCACAGTGGAAAGAAAAAAAACCCTTTTAATTTTATTTCTTAGTGGAAATCTTTGGTGGCCCAGGCAGAAAGGTCGTCCCCACTCCGGACATACTAGCAATGGACTGATGTGCGGAGGATATTTCAGATGATGAAGAACGAATATAAGTTTCAACTGCTGATGAAGTCCAACGCCCCATATTTTTAATTAAATGCTGGTTAATGTTGGTTTTTGCAGCTGAAGTAGCTGCCCCTATTCTAAATGAATGAGGAGTGTAGAATTGTGAAGGAAGACCTGCTCTGGACACCACGGTGGAAAGGTGTGTTGAAAACCAATGCCTTGATACAATGGACCAGCTTGAATTGATAAACAAAGGGTCGGAGGATGAAATGGCCTTGCGTTCTGCAATGTACTTCAACATGGAAGTGAAGGGACACAGAGGAGAGTTGATCTTAAAAAGCTGAATACATTGTCCTTGCCGCAGTTGATCTGTTTTTGAAATGCGAAAAAATAAGATGAAATGAGAATCTGGGATGAGCTTGAGGTCACTGCAGCGGATACCGAGGGTAGGAAAGCTGGCAATAGAACAAACTGTATATCCAGAACATCTCAAAAACCCGAAAAATGCAGATAGACATGTGACTTCTATAGTTAAATCATCAAATGGAGAAAAACAGCCATGGCGCAGAATTGAAATCAAGTTACTGAGAAAGTCTATAGAAATAGGTAGGCGAGCAGAAGAAGGAGCCGGAGAGCACTTGGAAATTCCTCGTAAAAGGAGACGAACCGCTGGAATTGATAGAGTTGGGGAATTGATGGACATCAAGCGAAATTGATGCTGAATTCCTGACAAATATAGTCTGATTGTAGCTGGTGCCAGATGTAGAGTCCTTTGCATGCATTATGAACGCCATGATCCAGTCCTGGTTGAATGGAGTAGGAGTAATCCTGCTTTGTAAACAAAGTTACATAACATGCCCAACCTGTAGAGTACGAGGATCTGGTAGATGGGGCAAGTGCTGATGCCATGTAATCTTGAGCTGAATTAAGAAGTTTATTAATAGTTGGATTTAGTTGAAAATCAGCTGATTGAACTGTGGCGTTGCTGCTGGATATTGCAGAGCTGTGGGCAGCAAACTGTGGAATTTGGAAATCTGTAAACAAGAAACAGCATCAGCTGCATTATTAAAAATGCCCGGTAGGTGGCGAGCTTGTATTAGGAAATTATTAGAGACTGAAATCCATACTAGCCACCGCAGCAATTGCATGATAAGAGGGGAAGAGAAACGTCCTTTATTTATAATATGCACTGTAGTTGAATTATCACAGTAAAATAGTATTGATTTCTTAGACCAGAGATGACCCCATAGCTGGGCAGCTGCTACTATTGGGTATATCTCTAGCAGAGCTGTGGATTTTAGATGAGGAGATATGTTTTTGATTTCCTCAGGCCATGTACTGCAAAACCATTGATTGTCAAATAGACCTCCGAATCCCAGAGATGAGGCATCAGTAAATAAAGCCATATCGTGTGAAGCTGAAATGAAATCATCATAAAACACACAGAGACCGTTCCAGTGCTGAATAAGCGCAGACCACATTTTAATGTCTTTCCTAGCTTCTGAGGAGATATTTATAGGAGTCCAGATTTTTTGCTGTTGATGCCAGCGCTAGCAGTCGAGATATAAACGTCCTCCCCTGTGGAATGATACGTATTGCAAAGTTAAAGTAACCCAGCAATGAAAGCAGTGCCGTTTTTAATTGTTTTACTGATCTGAAAATCCTCAATGAGCAAACGAATATGGTTAAGTTTAGACTAGGCTGGCTTCAAACTTTTCTGTATCTAGAATAATTCCAAGGAATTCCAAAGAATGAAGGGGACCGATTGATTTCTCTTCTGAAAGCGGGAGGCCTACTTCAGAAAATAAGCTTTTAAGATTGGAAATCGCTTCTGCTGGTGCATCTGAAGGAGGAGAAATTACTAAAAAATCGTCCAGCAAGTGCAGCAGGAATGGGACATGATAGACATTAAGAAGAATCCAGCATAGTGCTTCCGACAGGGTAACAAATATCTTCGGGCTGCTGCGGCAGCCGAAGGGCAATTGGGTGGCAAAATAAAACTTCCCTTCCCAGCATATACCAAACAGGTGACGGAGAGAAGGATGGCTTGGCATTACTTTAAATGTGTCTGATATATCTGCTTTTGCTAACCAGGAATCACGACCTGCTAATTTAATTGAATGTATTGCGTCTGCAATAGTGATGTAATGCAGGGAAAATTGATCTTGGGGAATTAATAAGTTAATGCTGCTGGTGCTTGACCCCCGTGGTGCTGATAAATCAATAATGAGACGCTTTTTTCCCCCCTGACATTTTCCTCGTGGCAATGCCGATAGGATTAATTCTATATACTGGAAAAGGAGAAGCTAAAAATGGACCGACTATAAATCCTTTTATAATTTCTTTTTTGATGAAAGATTGCACTAATTGTGGTTCTTGAGTCGCTGAATAAAGATTTTTGCTTTTGAACGAGGAAGAAGGAATTTGAGTCAGACCGGTTGAAAAACCATTTTTTAATCCGTTGCTCAGGTAATTCATTAAATTACTGTCGGGATGATTGTGTAATTTAGTTGATAATGCCGGGATGTTTATAGGAGTAAAGACTGTGAGCATCGGGGAAAGTCACTTGCGTTTTAAAGGGCAGATTGTATCAGCGTCAGCGTCTCCGCAATGGCTGCACATGTGGATAACATTGCATTGCCTATTCGAACAGAAGCCAGTATTGAAATTGTTGCAGATTTGTCTTCCTCCTGAAAATCTAATACTGCGCCCGTATTTGTCTTTCCTTGTGGATTGATCGAGGGGAGCTGAAGAATGTATAGGATTAGGTACTGAAGATCTGTATGAATTAGCGGCGAAACCGGGTGCTGAAATTAGGGCTGGACCGGAAGAAGCTGTAGGCGCCGCTCAGTATTTGATGCTGGAATTAATGACAGCGCTGTAGATTGTTTTCCCTGTTCCATATTAGACACCCTTTTATTTAGATCCAACAGTTGGGAACTGACCGAAGATAGAGTATCGGCAAAAGGCTGCATAAATGATTTTATCTCGTTAAATATTTGCGAATGTTGGATTTCAATGGCTGGCTGCTGGTTAGCGGTGCTAGTTGTGGGGGTGATTTGATCCGGAATAGACTGCCTGCTGTCTGTTTTAGGACTCTGAATGGCTGGGCGTGGCTGATTATGTTTTTTTTTTTTCGTTTTTTTTTCGGAGGAAAAACTGGTTCTGCTGAGACTGAATTGCAATAGGAGAATGATCTGGTAATGACAGAAAATCCTGGGAATCCTCTGAATCCGATGAGGACTGCTGCAAGTATTCCATTATTGAGGTATACGAAAGTTGATGGGTCTTGAAATCACTTAGGGTTATGCCAAAACGAAAAAACACAAGACAGCTAGGTAGAGGTGACTAATGTTTAAATAAGGTAGATTTAATTGATGACAGGAGATGATAGGTTGTTGGTGCCTAGCTCCGCCCCCTGAACCCCACTTATAGGTTAACATTTAAGCCCAGCCACATGCTTGGTGGTCCAGTGGTTAAAGAAAGGGGCTTGTTACTAATTCCCAGTTCAATACCAGCTCAGCCACCGACTCACATTGTGTGACCCTGAGCAAGTCACTTGACCTCCTTTGGATGAGACATAAAACCGCAGTCCTATTGTAAGTTACTCTGCAGCAACAGTTGTAATGCATAACACTAATGTAACACAATTTTTGTTCCTGGGTAGTGGGTAGTAAGTATTATTTCCTAATTGCTTATGCCTCAAAAGTATAGAAACTGGCTATTATTCCTCACAAACTTTGCTTTTGAGACCAGGACAGTGATATTTCAAAATATCACTATTTCCAATGGGAAAATGGGAAAATGGGCTTTTCGTTCACATAAAACTTTGTGAACGAAAAGACACACATTTGCCCATTTTCCCATTGGAAATAGTGATATTTTGAAATATCACTGTCCTGGTCTCAAAAGCAAAGTTTGTGAGGAATAATAGCCATGTTCTATACTTTTGAGGCATAAGCAATTGGGAAATAACACTTACTACCCAGGAACAAAAAAAAAAAAAAAAAATGTTTTTGTTACACAGTGTAATTCACCCGCTAGTCTCTGTAAGTCGCATTGGATAAAAGTGTCTGCTAAATGACCTAATAATAATAATAATAATAATAATAATAATAATAATAATAATAATAATAATAATAATGTGTCCGGTGGTCAACTCCGTCTTCGAGAACACTAACTAAGAGAGGACTTTGCACGCTTCCAGAGGGGTATTGTCTTAGCCGGAGCCTACTGCAGTAGAACAAGATAATTGATTAAACAAATGCAAATGCAACACATATTAAAAAAAAGCAATACCATTTGACCAGAAAAGGCAACAACCACATATGGGTCTATAAGGTCCTTATCGTCTCCCCTGAATGCCTTTGTCATGTTGGCCATGATGCTTGAGTTCATCCTGGGAAGGCCCTCTGCTCTGTAGACCTTGATGTAAAACCTGGCCCATGGTCTTTCTGATGGAAACCCTTTGGGAAGCAGAAGATTCCTGGGGAAAAATCATAATGTTATTGTGGAAGGGGTGTGGGTAATTCACTGACTAGGAGACAGACAGGTGTACTTGAAAACACCACACAGGTACCCAGTTTTATTTTCAAACAGTTCTTGCTTTTTCCGGCAGAGGGCACTGTTGACCGTGGGCTGCCTATCAACGATGATAGACAGCACCACGGAAATACCACAGCTGGTACGTGAACAGCAAGTGCACTCGCAGGTGCTCAAAGAAATAATAATGAAAACAGAAGGCGAAAAGAACAATGGAAAATAAAACAGTAATAAAACTACAAATAAAAGGTGCTGCACTCGGCAGCGTTATCCCGGCCGTCGCTACCCGCACGACCCGGATCACCGTCCTACTCTGTAGGCTAACTAGCCTGTTCTGTCACAATACGCCGGGGTCTGCCCAAGGGTTCCCCGCTCTCTCTGTCTCGCTATGAAACTCTCTTTGTTTTGCCTGATTCCTGGTCCTGGATCAGAGCTTCCGCACTCTCGGTGCGTCTAAGTGGGCAGACCTGAGGAAACAACGGAGCGTTAATTTATAGGGCTAACAATCTCCCAAGACGCGCCTCTCAGCCATTCAGAGAGGGGGAAAGTCTACACACCCACTTTCCCACCTCCCCGTGTCACTGCCATGACTCACAGGCGGTTGTTGGACGACTGCCGCCCTCTTCCTGCAGCCCGTGAACACGCCAGCAGAGTCAGCACAGATCTCTCCCTGTTACAGTTATATAAGCACACAACATTCTAATCCTGGATTTTAAAAAAGACCATTACAGATCATATACAATCTGCAATATTTTACAGATCAATATACAATCTGCAATGTTCCATAGTGTTTTAGTTATTCTTTTTCTCCATTAGATTGTGATGGACTGGATACAATTAACTTTTTCAAGTTGTGATGAACTGTGAGCTGACCCACTACGAATTGTAAGACCACCAAATGGTGCTGTATTATTTTCAGCTGGGTTATAAATTCAAGCAGCAACAGTTTAGATTTATTTTTTAAACCAGACCTCATTACAAACCCCATTTTGGCAGAATTAGTAAACAGATATGGTTATATAACTATAGTTACTTACTTTTCAATTTTTTCCTCTGCATCACTGGCTTTCTCTGTGGCCTGTATAGTGTCCCCTTTCCCAATGACACTGATATCACATTTTAGATAACCTTTGACACCTGTTCTAATATCATTTGGATCAGTAAGTAATGCCCACTTATTGCAGAATTGGTGACCTAAATAATATAAAACATGAAAAACATTTATGGAGAGAGAATACTGTATTATGGTGAATTTGTATTAAACAGTTTATTATTCATATGAATTAATATATTTATGTTCTCAAAGACACAACAGTATTTATAAAAGATGGCAGTAATTTCTGGCCATTAAAAAAAACTACTGGGCAATATTTAACACACAATTTAGAAAAGTACTCCCTGGTTATTTTACTGGTCAGTAATGGTTTTAGATGTGATTTACTGTCACAGATTGTTTCCGAGAGATTGTATCTAGCCAATTGTCAGTGGTATATGCAAATGAGCTGTGTCCCCTACTTAAAAGTCAGTTGCATACACCATCTGTTTACACCGTCATGTTATGGCTATGGGACATCTCTGGGTGTCTGATCAATAGGGATCGCCGAAGCTCAAGGAGGCTATTTCCAGACTATTTCCTTTACTTGCTCATGGGATTTCAAAGGCTAGTGGAGTGCTCCCTCAATAATTAGGCCCATGCAGGACTCAAACCACACTCCCCTGCACAACAAGCTGCAGTGCTTACTAGGTGAGACATTTGGGACTTTTCCATAAAAATCTGCTTTAAAGCAGCTTTCCACTGGTTCACATTATTCACTCAGAACTGAACACGCAATCAAAAGATACAGTTCCTTAGGCGTTATAAAAAAAGACAATTGTTGATGAGAATTCTTTATAACTGTCTTCATGAGATATATAATGTGGGCTATAATGTAGGGATTCATATGTTTTGGGGGTTGAATGTACTCTGCAATACCTGGTGTATGGAGATCCATTATAATGATTCTATACAGTTCAGCTATATATATGTTTTTTGAAAATATGTATTGATAGTCCTACCTGGCTGCTCATAAACTGTTCCCACATCCAGTTTAAAAGATCCAATCAAGAAGCTGCGCATAATCTTAGAATGCATAACCTGGAGGTTATAAGAACATCATTATTAATATAGTTGTATTTCTATGTACAGGTAGTTTTATTTTCTTCTGTTGCTCCAAGACACTCATGTAGTATCATGCATTGATACATTTTAGAACAGGAACAATTCCTCATACTATAGGTAGTTTTTGATAAAACACTGATAGACAAAACATTACCATGTCAATATTTTATATTTTTAAACACATTTTTCAAAGAACTGTCATGTGTCAGCATAACTGTCCTTACATATTTCTGTGTAAGTCTTTTTGAGAAGATATTGTTTACTCAAGTTAAACAGTTTTTTTTTTTTTGTTGTTCAATCCAAAAATGTTTAAGTAAAAACATGCTTCACACAGAATACTTACAGAAAGTCTAATAATCTTGTCAAAGAGCAATTCTTGTGGACCAATGAATTCAAATACAAAGTACTGTGAAAAGAAAAGACAGCATTAGCAACCTAATCTGCATCTCATCAGAATGACCTGATAATTCTTTTTTTTAAGGGAATCAAAAAAATTAATTGTTAAACAGTCTCTCTTGTTTTCTGTCATGCTGACAGCTTTTCGTAGAGCCCTTGACCATGAAGCTCCACACTGCCTCTAGTGGATGTAAGAAATACACACGTATTTTATTGCTGTATTCCAACCATAGCAGAGTTTTAGAGTGAATCAGATGTACTCCACGATATACAAGATTGGGAGATCACTATTGAGGCCACAAGGGGGCTTTACAATTCCGTGAGGCATATTTCTTAATTATGTTTTTGTCTCGGGTTAGAATGTTCCACCACAGATATATTTCAAGTACAAAATATCTTTCCTAATAAAGGCGGGATCGAAGGCTTTGAATAACTGTAAATATATTTACTTAAGACCCACGCAATATGGTTTAATTATAAAACATGCCTAGGATTCTTCACAAATACTTGCCAGTGCTCATTGGACAGACGGAGAAAATAAATATGTCTCATATAAATTGTGGGCGTGTCTGGGATGTCGGAAAAGCGTTAAGTTTGACTTGAAGTAAGGGCTGGAATCTGTATCTGATTTGTCTGTATCAAACAGAAAAACAGATTTTTAGCTTTATAAAAGTCTTGCTTTTTTTAAAAATCATTTCAGCTCCAAATATAAATAGTTTTTCTATCACACTTCTAAGTTTTAAAAAGTAATCTAAAACAATATAATACAATATATATATATATATATATATATATATATATATATATATATATATATATATATATATATATATATATATATATATATATATATGTAAATCTCAACAACAAAAATACATAATTAAGACAACTCTAATATCTCATACACATACTATCTTTAGCCTTGTAGCTTGGCTGGTTCTTTAAATTCTTCAAGATACACAAAAACCCAGTGAGCCCTCCACCTCAACAAATCTATAACATTCTTTTGAGTGTTTCAGTGCAGTTTGAAATGCATTTGCAGGTAAATTTAAGTAACACACTAACAGTAAAACTATAATAAGCAATACTTGGAGTTAGTAAAATATAAAAAAAAATAAATAAATAAAACCTTCTGCCAGTTTCTCTACAAACTGAATTCAGCTGCTGATGTACAGGTGTTTGTTTGTTGCATCACAGATCTGAAATCATTGCCACTATCACTGCTGCTTTCAGATTGTTTTTGATATTTTTTCAGTTTTTTAATTGCTGATCTCCAGATTTTCAAAGGACTGTTTCTCTGCATTTTCCGTGTTCTTCTAACAAAAAGTATCCAGCATTTGCATATTCGGCTCCATCATCAACTGCTGAATAAAGCAATCAACAAAAAACCTCCTAAATGACCCAACTTTGTTGTCTGATGTCTTCTGCTTTGGGAATTCAGATTTCTCAAGAGGCTGCATGGCTGCATGAAAAGCTCATAGCGCTTTGCATCTGACAACGTGTGTGTGTTCTTACAATAAAGTCTGCTGTCATCTGGGTGCCTGCAAAGACACTTTTTATTTCTATATAAACTTATTTTTTAAAACATTCAATCAATCAATGAATCAATATTTATCTATATAGCTCCTTTTCACGACACATCGCAGCAAGGCGCCTATCATGGACAAAAACATTGAAAAACCAAAAAAGAAGCAACAATAAGCAACGCAAATTTACAACAAATTGAAAACAACAAATCAGTAAAACAGAACAGTAGAATACTAAAACAATGAGACAGAGTAAGAACATTATTTAAGGGAGTAAAAGGTTGATTTATAATAATGTGTTTTCAGTCTTGTTTTAAAAGAACTAGGCAGGTCATTCTATAATGTTTAGGGCTTTATAGGTGAACGCCCTACTGCCTGTGTTTTCCTTTTAATTACAGGAATAATGAGTAACAGAACATATGGGATAACATGAGCATTTAAATAAGATGGAACAGGGCCATTTAAAGCCTTAAAAGTTAAAAGCAACGTCTTAAAATTGATCCTAAACCAGACAGGAAGCCAGTGAAGATGCTAGCACAGGGCTAATGTGCTCTTGTCTTAGTTCCTGTTAAAACTCTAGTAGCAGCATTTTATACAAGTTGCAGATGGATATAACATGACTGCAAGTACGGAGAATAAGACACTGCAGTAATGGGTCCTAGAAGATACAAAAGCATCTGGTAGGGAAAGCATACTTTTCAGTTTGGTAATATTTCTTAAGTAAAAAAAAAAAAAAAAAACATTTTAGTAACATTTCTAATGTGTGGCTGAAAAGAAAGATCTGGGTCAAAACTCACACCTACATTTCTCATTTCAGCTCTAAATTCAGGAGAGAAGCCACCAAGGAAGAGATCCGATGAATGTATATTATTGCATTGCTTGTGATATCACAGAATCATCACTTCTGTTTTATCAGAGTTTAACACTAAAACGTTTTTAAGCGTCAATTTTAAGTCAGCAAGACAGGTACTCAAAATATATGCAGCCGAGGTGTCGCCCTTTTTGAGAGATAGAACCGTGTCTCATCAGCATAACAATAGAAATGAACCCAATGTCTAGGAATGTCATCCAAAGACAGCATATACAAAGAAAACAGAACTGGGTCAAGAATCAAGCCCTATGGGACTCCATATGCAACCTTTGCCAAAAAAAGAGGCCGCCTCCTCTATTTGAACTAATTGAAAGCTGTTTGAGAGAAAGAATCTGAACCAAGACAACACAATCCCGACAATCCCATCATATTCTCAAGGCGATCAATCAAAACAAAATAATCAATAGTGTTGAATGCTCCACTTAAGTCTAACAGTATAAGACCCAAAGCTGAGCCCATGATGGAGGATAACAGCACATTATTCACCACTGGAATAAGTGCTGTCTCTGTGGTATGAGAGGACCAGAACCCACATTGAAATTTCTCATATATTTAGAAACTGGGTTTCTCATATATTATAAATGTGTCTGTTGCTCAGCCTCTACTCTTTCTAGGACAGAAATGGGAGATTGGAAATTGGCCCATAGTTGTTAAGACCCTTTAGATCCAAGGTAGCTTTCTTGAGTAGTGGTTTAACCACTACTATCTTGAAAGGGTTAGGAACAACACCTGAAAAGGGAGCTATTGACAATATTTAAGGAATTTGCTATTTGGTTTACGGCTTTGGATTGTGAATTGGTTTTGACAATGGGGGAACAGGCTAAGCCTGTCTCGTATTCAGTTAGTATCAACACCTGTTTAGGTCGGGCCCAAGAACGGTTAAGGCTTGCCCATTCCGTACCAAGGCTTTAGTTTCACATTGTTGTTGTAAAGGTCACATCTTTGAAAGAAGAAATTCTTCTGTGACTAGAAGGCAAACCTTCACTAGTATATATATATATATATATATATATATATATATATATATATATATATATATATATATATATATATATATATATATATATATAGTAGTAATTGGCAAACTAGGTTAACAAAACTAAATTGAAAGAAAAAAAAAAGGTTGCCAAGGAAAGCTTGCCCTGACATGCTTCTAAACAGTAAACTTTGCTCTTTTTTTGTTCAGATATCCCAAGAAGTACACGCTGAACACAAATCAGACTCAAAAATGATTTTATAAATTACACAACACGATGTTTTCTAATCAGCTAATGCCTTGCTGTTATTTGCAGTGTTACAGTTTGATACTTCCTACCACATGGGGCGGTACAGTGTTTTGTGTGAACTGTGCATATGCGTAGAGTGCAAGCTGGTTAACAGCAGAAACCCGCGGAGGGCAATTTGTTGGTGTTTGGTTTTAAAATGTAATTTTCTCCAGTCTTGTAACACATACGGGGCTGCGCGTTCATGTACCTTTCTGGCCGTATGTATTAAATATCCTCATAAAGCATGAAACGCGGGAGTGCAGAAATAAAGGAGATATATTACATTACACCTAAAAGCCCCACCCATACAAAAATAAACTGCAGTATTAGTGCAGTTAACTGTAGTACAGTGCAGTTGTACTGTAGTTATTTATTTGTACTGCAGTGCAAGTGCAGTATAACTGCAGTGTACATGGAGTACATACATAGTTTAACTACTTATTATTGCAGTAATGTTATTTTGTGTACTATGAATGTGAAATATATGCTGTAATGGAAATATGAAATGTTTACATTATCTGTTCTGCATTATTACAATACAGCGGAGTGCAGTGTAGTACAATGGCAGACAGACATTATAATAATAATATAATAATAAATCGAAAAATGGATTAGTTAATTACCTCAGCTGGTGTCCCTAAGCGAACAGTGTATCTCTGCCCTCGCGGGTCGCATGTATCGCTGTCGCGCGCGCTAACGTCTTGTGCTCAATGGTGAGCGCGGTTTTAATTTGAGACTGAGGAAAACGGGCCAGTGTGTCAAAAAGCTGAAAATTCATTTACAAACCATTTTTAAAAAACATAACTACAAGCTTTCAAAGCATATTTGTTGTACAGTCAGAATCTGAGACTGCGTATCGAAGTGCTGTCTTGGTGGTATTTAGAACATAAGAACATAAGAAAGTTTACAAACGAGAGGAGGCCATTCAGCCCATCTTGCTCGTTTGATTGTTAGTAGCTTATTGTTCCCAGAATCTCATCAAGCAGCTTCTTGAAGGACCCCACGGTGTATATCGGCTTCAGCAACATTACTGGGGAGTTGGTTCCAGACCCTCACAATTCTCTGTTCCGGCGGCAATTCTTTCACAAATCGGGTTTTCTACAATTAAGCAACCAATCAGCCAAAAGGAAAGCGATGAAATCAATAAATCATAAAGAATGTACTTATGAAAAAAATTTAGAGCTGAGGCTTCATTATGACAGAGAAAAAAAAGTAACGTTTTGCCTTGTTTGGCAACAGGTTCCCAGACTTGCAGATAAAACATCAGCTTTATTTGTTGTGAATTTAACATTTCGTTTACGTCATGTCCAGTCTCACAGTAAGATGTCCCGATGGATACCCAGATACGCGATCGAATTGTCTGACTTTTTGATTTGGGATCCGATGTGTTCTGGTCAAAAATGCCGTTCAGAATCTTTCCAGGCTGGTTTCACTCAGCAGGACTGGCGCTGACCTGGGAGAGGCGACACAAGCGACAACGCTCCAAGTAGGGTTGTTATTATTTTGTATTATGAATATTGTTTTTTAATAGTGTTTATTATTATAGGGATGGGAATTTCGAATAGTTTCCTATTTGAATACACTGGGTGCAATCTTTTTGTGTATTCGATTACCCGAAAACTGGTCCCTTACGCTACCAAGAGTAAAAGGCAAATGCGTGTGCACAAGCAGACAGCCTAACAGTGTAAGGCGGTAAAGTTTAGCCGGGTTCACAGAGTGTTCAAACAATGTCAAAGACTAGATTTCTTCGCCCTTTATCCTATTTCCTTAGGCATAAGTTTTTTTTTTAATTTTGTTTACTGAATTACAATACCCGGAACTCAATAAGCAGCAACGTCACAGCGCGTATCTCTTCCAGTTAAAGCAGCAGTAGCATAATATTGCGCAAACCACTAAATACTAATTTTATATTCAGAGGTGAACTAGGCACTTTGAGGGGCACTGAAGCAAATGTTTCCCTGAAGCCAAAACATAGACCAACGTTTGTGATCCACGACCAGTACCATATGCAATTAGACCAAAAGTGAAAGCCAAATTGACTCGTTTAGTGAAAGCTGGTTTTATTACCTATGGATTTTAGCGATTGGGCCACACCTATTGTACCTGTTGTGAAGAAAGACAGCTCTGTAAGGATATGTGGGGATTTTAAAGTAATGATAAACTCTGTCCTATGTGTAGAAAAATAACCGATTCCACACTTTGAGGATCTGTTTGCTTCTCTAGTGGGAGGTCAGGGCTTCAGCAAACTAGATTTGTCCAATGCTTACCTACAAATGAGGGTGGAGGAAAACTCAAGGAAATACCTGACTATCACAACACAAAAGGGCTGTTTTGCTACAATTGTTTATCATTTGGTATTGTCTCAGCTCCAGCTTTGTTTCAGAAGGCTATGGATAAGGCATTACAGGGCCCAAGACATTCTCATTACTGGGAGGAATGATGCTGAGACCTTGATATTGTCTGAAGTGTAACTTCTTGCTATCGTGTTTCTGCTGACCTTGTGAAGTGAAGAAGAAACACAGATGTTAACTGTTAATGTGCTTTGTCTCGCACCATGCATTACGCTAGGGAAATAAGACCAACTTTGGTCAAGGAAATTACATAAGCTAGCTGTATATCTGCCCTATACAGAGTCATTTATTTGCTCAGAAAATAATTACACCAACGCCAGCTCAGACATACCATCTCTGTGCTAGGGCAGCTCAGAATACCATCAGCTGATGCCTTGTGTATATGTTACATGTGACTGACTTTGTTCCTGAATAAACTCTTTTGATTGAAACTACATGAAGAAGGCTTATTATTTTCAAGAAGAAACAAACCTTACAGCATTTAAAAAACTATGTTTGTTCTAGCCTAATATGTGATTTCAGGTTGATCCGTCTAGTAAAATGCCAAGTTGTAAGTGAAGTAATTTCTGAATTTCTTTTTCTAAAGTCAAGTTAAAATTTGCTTCTGAAGTGTTTCAAAATGGCTCAGAATGCGCCTGAGAGCATGGTGGCCCCCAGACCAAAAGAATGGTTTTGCCCCAGGAGTTTCAGTCAAAATGATCACTGGCTACTTTCACCCATGAAAATAAATAAATACAAAAGTCTTAAATGTTGAAAGTCTTCTCTGACCGGTTCATGGGAAATTCTGTGAACCGGTCTGAATGCACACTTTTTTTAATATGATTCATCTCAGCTGTATTATGAATAATCCAATTTTACCTCATTGTAAAATGGAGCGTTTGTTCCCTCTTTTACTGTAGATTGTTTTCTTTCATCTCCAACTTCAATCACCACCCCCGGGTCAATGTTTTCCCCAATCAGTTGCCGAGCCTCAATGATGTTTATAGCAATCTGTAAGGGCAAAAAAAAAAAATGAACACCTGAGAGAATACATATCTGTATAAAGGTGTTGCATAACCCCAAAATATATTTAGGTATACTTCAGAGATACTAAAATTACTTAAAAAAAAAAAAAACTATCGAAGCAACATAAAATATGGCAAAAATAACAACATGAAAAGACTTCCAAAAATAGTTTTTTAGGTATTCACTTTTACGTATTCTTCAATAAATTGTGCTAGTGGTTTAGATGCATTTTGCACCTGCCTCGGTGCACCAGTACAGCAGTAAACATGTCAGTACCCCAGATGAGAGGAAAATAATCTTATCATCCAAACAGCTTTTAAAATCACTCAAGGGTAGATGTACTAAGATGGGCCAGTCACAGTGCAAACATACCTCAATTTGCATTTTTGCTGCAACAATGCGCAAAGTATACATTTTGTCGTATGTACTAAGATACAATATCTTAACGAAAACAACCACAATATACTAATTTAAATATTCGTTGTGTCTTCTTAGTGAGATCTCTAGCATACATTGCAAGAGTCGTGTGACATTGTTCAAATAAGTAGCAGGAGTTGAGTTGAGGGAGCCTGAAGGATAACATATATACAGGCAAGGGTACAAGAATCAAAATTACATTGTTTTTGATAAATGTAATTTATATATATATATATATATATAAATGAAAAGCAGTTTAATCCCATCAGATCCCATAGTGGGGCCCCACTTTCACTCGAAAAAGCTTTTCATAATCATAGAGCAGCCCCTCACTAAACCAGACATGTTGTCCGACATAAGGAAGTGACTGGTTTAAAAACAATACAGTAAAATCGCACGCACATACATTTATAGGGATCAAAGCACTGAAATAGCACTAATGTGTTTTGGGTAAGCTACACATTACACATTGTAAAAATATAAATCTGTACAGTATGCCTATACAGTACAGCAGTAAAATCAAATGAATACCTAGTGCACTTTCTTTTTACTTTCACCTGTAGGCTACTGGTAACACAAAGTAATCATGCTGCTGCATTGTACACATTGGTGTGCAATGCAAATAAAATATTATTTTAAATTGAAACTAAATGCTTTTTTTTTTTTTTTTTTTTTTTTTTTTTTTTTTTGGTATTATTATTATTTTTAACTTGGTCTACTTAGTAGCCTAGACAGTTAACACAACGTAGATCATGGTGCTATACAGATGCTCAGAATGAGCTGAAGGGTCATTCTGAGCAAGAGCCCCTGTGTGTATTTTCTGTTATATGTTGTGTGTTAATGTTGGTGTATAGTCATTGGTACACGGGATATAAACGGGTCTGTGTAACACGAGTGTTTAAAATGTATATTTGTATTTAGGCACGAGGATTGCACAGCACTTCACATGCAAGTAAAACGGAATAATATGTGAGCACAGGGAATTGCACTTTATTAATTCACGTGCAGTTGTACCGAGACTCCAATTGACTGATTGATTAGCAATCGAGTCACAGTACAGCTGCATAAAAGCTGCATGTTTTCACCCACTCGGGGTTGTTTGTTCGGTGAGTGGAGAACAGAATTGGAGATGGAGGTAATAATAAGTGTAATAATAATACTAATCGTTAAATAGAAGCTCACCGTGTTTTGTCTGTATAGTCCATTTTGTTAGTCTTTTTGTTTTGGCGAATGTGCCGTGTCCTGTGTCTTGTTTGTCTTTGCTTGTATAAATTATTAAATGCTGAGCAAGACCATTCACTCAGCTCCACCAAACTCCACCTCTCTCTTTGTTTATTTCCTGGTTGCTGTTTCTGGTTTAACGTCCCCCACTCTGGCTGTCTTTGTGACAAGGGGTTAGTGGCGGATGTGTGCAGTCTATTGCTCCCAACACGTTGGGGAAACCAGAAATGTCATAGAAATTTGTTTTCAAGGCTTGAAATTACACCCTGATTAGTGAAATTTAGTGCTGCCGCAAAGCATTCCCTAAAAAGTTGGTAATAGCACTAATAGTTGTTTAATACATTTCACCCTAGACTTCCGTCTCATTTGTGACTATTGCGACAGGCGCAACACTTTATTACATCTACCCCACAATGCAGAAGTTACTTGCCATCAATTGGTACTGAGTACAATGCATGAGCAAAGGACAGCTTTTATTGTTTTGAAATCAACACATTAATACATTGATTTGTTGAATACCTGCCAATAAATACTTCTTAAAAGTAATTCAGAGTATGAGTAACAGCACACCCCTGATATACGTAGTCTTGGACCATGTAGTAAGACCATTTACTGGTGTAATTGATCCAGAGTTCTGATGCAAGATAATGTCTGTTGTAATAATACCAGAATTGCCATGAAGTATCTTGAGCAGGAGACTAAGTTATGGACCATTTAGCAAGATGTCTAGACCTTCTCCCATAGTTCACCTTTGGGACTTTCTAGGATGTCATGTTCATCAGTGTTATAACCCTCCATGTGACATCATAGAGCTTAATGCTGCACTGACTAAAGAATGGGACAGGATCCCCCAAGAAGTCATCAGCCACCTGATTAGAAGCCTGCCCCGTCCATGTAGACATTAATGACAGAGAAGCACATAATAGGTATTAAGACATTCATATGAACCATTTTCAAACTGAAAAATGTATCTCCACAGACCAGATCTATAGTCATTTTTTTTTAGTTGTGTATTTTGATACATGTGGTCCAGTTGGCCTAGGGGGTCCTGTAGACTAAGATAGTGCTGACTATAGGGATCAGCACAGTTTAAAAAAACAAAAAAAGTTCTTTAAATCTTTCATAATGTCCAACTCCTTGAATATCTGAAATCTAGAGTTTCTGCAATTGGTATTTAAACAAAATATCTTTTTATGTCTATTGTTTGGTTTAAACAGGAAATTCTCAGATTGCACACTACAAATGTTGACTGCAGTTGGGACATTTTTCTTAAAACAAGAAAACAAAAACAGAACAAATACAAAATAAAGAGAGGGAAGTTGAGTTGTTTTCTAAAATGAAGCAAAGCGTGGTTGTGGCAGGGAGCTCGCTTTAACCTCAGTTCAAGTCATGTAAATGACAAGCATTTGTTAGGCGCTTCCAATACCAGACTTAATTGTAATTGAATAGCTGGTTCCTTATTCGTCCCTCGATAAACAATATGTCCAATGATCGGCAAGGAAAGGATTTATATTGTACCTCTATCCACTATGTCCCTGCTGTGCACCAGAGTTCGCATCCTCATGCTTTTTTGGCTTTGTCTAACGGGGGAGGGCTGCTACCCTGCCCCCTGCCCATGGCTCCCCTACAGACAGCCTCTCTACTTATATGTAAGCTAATTCATGGACTTCAGATTTGGGCTCTTGGCACAAAATATGAACACATTTGGAATAGATTTAGCACCTACTATTCGCAGTAAAACTACATTACTGGTATTATCTAAAATGTTATATTTACCTGGTAAGTCTGGTGTTTGCTGTCACTGTCATTAATTCTCAATACTGGAATGGATCTGTTTGGATGAAAAATAGAAAACACCTATTAATCTGTGACTGTTTCCAAATATTTTTTGACAATTGAGCTTGCTGGAAAACACACATTTCAAAAACATTGCACATGTTGACTTGTTTTGATTATTTACATATTTTACAAAATCAGACAGCAGGCATTTCAATCCAAAAGCTGAAAACAAACGTAAACCAGAGAATTGCTGATGGAAATGCTTTAAACATGATATTATTTGTTGCAGGATGTGTTTTTTTTTAAAACACACATGAATTTTAACACTGTAGGCATTAGCTACAGTAACCAGAAGTATTGTGAAAATGTACATTTGATTATATTTTTACTGCAGACAAAAGGCTGAAAAAACTAGATGAAGTCTGACATAAATTGATTGACAAACAAGCTGAGTGTGAATCATGTGTTCTACCCTCCTTATCAGTACAATTCTCCAATGAGAACTAAAACAGGCCTGTCAGCAACCAGACAGTGTGGGAAAGCAATTCAATAATTACCTTTAATTAATCTATATAAAATATTTTCCTGATAGCATTATTAATTCATAGTCCTCCATTCTGACGACATTTTTTTTTTTTTCACAAGGGGTCTCCTGGAAACAGTTATACAACTTCAGATTCACTATTGTTTCTTAATATTACCGTCTTCTGCTGGAATTCCCTTATTTTTTTCCTCCCAAATTTTTTCTCAATCTATTTATACAGTGTCATAAAAAGCAAACAATGTGCAAGTGAAAACTGGCCAAACAAAATATCAATAAAGTAACTGCAAGCTTCAGCAGTTTTAAATCAGAGGAAGGGCAAAGATCTGCACAGATCTGAGTGCAGGTTTGCACCGCTCAACAGATAATAAAAGGCTGCGTAACAATGTGCAGAAGCCGTATCTTCACAAGTATGGACTCAGTTATTTTAAAAGCTAGTTTTAAAAGAGTTCACTTTGACAGCATCCTATGGTATGTTTATATTATTGATTTGTGTTAATTAGAACGTAAAGCTTTTTTTAATAATTATTTTTTTAGTTCTTTCTCAGTCTTTGTAAAAATTAAAAAACAAAACAATCCTACATTTAAAAAAAAACACGTATCATTTTATTCAGGAGAATGTAGCCTTGGTGGGGAAATTGTGATTATCATGTTTTAATTTTTTTTTATTGTATTGGTGTTGAACAAAAAATGCTTTTTACATACAATATTTTCTGTCTACTTATCGATAATACTAATATGATTTTTTTATTTTAGTTTTTTTATCATAACCTTATTTTGTATAAGAACAGACTATAAGTAATACAGCTACCTTTGTTTTACTCTGGCTTTGCTAGAACCACTGCTGGAAGGGACAGTCAAGCTGGTATCTTGAGGCTCACCCACGACGGTGGTTGCTTGAGCCGCATGTGTTTCATCTGCATCTGCATCTGTTAAGTAGACATTATAAAAATGTGCAGCAGGTGCCTCTGGAGTGGGAGTACACATAAAGAAAAACACAATTTCCTAGATGTACTATAACGTGTTATAGATTTTGGAAAGTAAGGTTCAAAAAGTAAATCTGTAAACAACAAATATGAATGCTGATCTTATTCAACATAATGCTTTTGTAAAGCTTGGTAAAAGTAACACACAGCATTTGATTTCATTGCAAGTATTTTTATGCAGTCTTTAATATTGACATATGGTGGGCCATGGCTGACGTTTGACACAGGCTGATAAGAGTTCCCTTCACTTCGTGACAGTTTAAACAAATCTGTATCCTTAAGATCCTATCCAAACATCCGTACAGTACTGTTTGTTGTGTTGGTCTTACCTTGTGCACCTTTGTTTGAAATCACTAGTCCCTTCTCTGCTTTTTTCTTCTTCTTGAGTTTAAGTCCAAACATTTCCATTCCTGAAAAACAGTTCAACAGTGAACAAAGCAGCCACATTCCTCATCCCATATTCTCACACACAATTCAATGAGGAGCAAACATCAATTTCCCACAATATTACCTCAAAACTCAGTGAAATCTGAAGAAATTAATTTAATCAATTCTGCTGAATGACACTGTAGAATTTATATTTTTATATCAAGAGAAAAGTCTCCTGTGAAATATTTACAAATTTCTAAAAGGACTCATCTTGTTGGTTTTGGACCAGGAACAAGTTGTAGGCATTTCACGAAGTTATTTAGCTCAATTTCTGTTCAAGGGTTATGACTGCAGTTTGGTGCTTTCCTGTGACATTTTTGAGTCAGTAAGTTTCAGACAGTATTTTTATTGGTCAAATCAATGGCTAGTAAACCTTGCAGTGACTTCACCACTCTTGGAGGCAGAACTTGACAGGTTTCAATATATTCAGTTATCAGAAGTTACATCACAAGAGCAGAGATATCAAAGCTTAAGAAAATCCCAGCAAATGAAGTGGATGTCAATAATACCTGACCATTTCCTGTTGACATTGGATACCAGTATGTACACCCCACTGAGTCACGGTGTTTTGTCAGCTTGTTGTATAATTCACATGTTTCATGGTGCCTAATGAAGAATCCCAGTCATGGGGAGTGATTTATTACCCTATTTAAATCTTGCGTCTTCAATATCAAACTGGACCCAGGTTTGAAGCAATGCTGAACTACTGAACCCAATAGTCTGAGGGCCGACTGCTGCCAAAACAATGATGAATACATGCCCTTAAGTCACTTTAACTGATACACTTTCCCTTTCATTGCAATATTAGGAATTTCCCAAGTAATACTCCTAACTGGACGTGTGGAAGTCTCACCCTTTAAGCAAATTGTGACAAGTTTTTACTTTGCTGTACCAGTTTATGTAGCAGGGGTGTAACTATTCACTGATACAGATGTGGTTCAATTGATACACGCCTGTATCATAAATATGTATTTAGCAAATATCTATTTAGAGAATAGTGTTTTTGTTTGATCTCTACATCTCTTTTGCCTTCCTAACATACCTGTTTACTCCTTATTCTTCCCAATTTTTACTTTTTCCGTCTGTCCTGTAAGTCATATGCGGCTGTCTTTTGTTTCTTTGTTTATTTTTGTATTGATGTGTTAACCCATCCTGGTGGCTGCTTGTTAAACCTGCTCTATTTCATTCGGGTATATACTTGTCTTGCTTGTCTTGCATTATAACTTTAAATCTGTTCCTTTGAACTTCAGCTGTCATATCCTCCTATTTCCCTGACCAGTCTATTTCCCTGACTAGTCTATTTCTCTCTGTCTCATCCTGGTAGTCTTTCTGAAATTACACACTTCAGTTTGGGCAGCCTGTTGCCTGGAATCGCAGGTCATTTTGAATGTAACCGAGTTATGATCACTTGACTCCAGTGGTTCTACCACTACTCTTATTGTACAGCATGTCCTGGTTATTTGTAAGCACCAGATCTGAGATTGCTCCTTCACTGGATCAGGAAGCAGTCATGTACTACCTCAGTCAGTTCAATTTCTACATTGCTACATCCCACTGGATGTTCCCAGTTTATACTGGGTAATTGAAATCTCCCATGCTTACAGTATTTCTAATTACTTCATATAATACTATAATAATCTGTGGGTCTGTAACATACCTAGGGCTTCTGTTATTCAGACGAATCAATGATAGATACAAGTCAGGAAGGCGACACATTGCCCAGCAGCACTGAGAAATGCATTTATTATTATTTTTGTAGTAGGTTTTATTTTTTTTAATGGGAAAGGGGTAAAGTTAATGTGAATAAATTAACCATTTCCACAGTTTTTCTGGTGTTTTCCGTTGTTTATTGGTTTTGTCGGTTAAAACCAAAAATCAGAAGCCCTAAACTTAACCGAATAAAAAAACTAACACTACCCAAATTGACTTGCTTTGGTTTGTAGACGGAGATAAATCGATACGTTTTACTTCTAGCCCATCCCTAACACTAGAGCTCCTCCTCCTCCTCCTCCTCCTCTCCTATCTAGTCTATGAGTAGGTTTATACCCCTGTGCATGGAATTCTTCTCCATCTTCAGGACTAAGCCAAGTTTCTGGGATTCCAACAGTGTCATACTTTTCAATTGAAATGCATGCTTCTAATTCTAACAATTTATTTCTGATATTTCTGAATTTAATTTTTGATTCTATGTGACTCGCACCTTTAGCCCTAACAATAACCTAATTTTGGTTCCCACAACCCCCCTGCCTAGTTTAAATCATTTTCTGGTCTTCCAAAGAGTTCTTTCTGTGATCCATGGCACAATATCTGCTCCCCTATTATCAAAGTGTAAGCCATCTTGCAAAGCTCGCTTTTCCCCAGAAGGAGCTCCAGTTATCTATTAACCCAAAACCCTCCTTTTTTTAACCATTTATTTAAACCAAGTATTCTGCTGAGCCTCTCCTTCGCTGCCCTCAGAACTGGAAGCACCCCGGAGAAGATTACGTGACTCATTTTCTCTTTAAGCAAGTGAACCTCAGTGATCCTCTCGTCCAGTCCCTCTGTCCTCCTCTCGTGTGTTATTTGTCTCTACATGGACTATTATTGTTGGTTCTGTACCAGCCTGTGGCAGTATGCCCTGCCCATGTGTATGTTATGTGTTGTGTTGCGTGTGGTGTGTTAATGTTGGTGTATAGGTATTGGTGCACGAGATATAAACGGGTCTGTGTAGCACGAGTGATTTAAAATATATAGTTGTATTAGTCACAGAGATTGCACTTCACGTGTATTTAAAGTATTTAATAGTATGTGAGTACGGGATTGAACAACCTAGTTCACATGCTGGGATTAAAGTGAATAATTAATTAGTAATTGAATGCCGGCACAACCGTTTCACCCCATATCATCTGTGTTTACTGCAGCTTACTGAGCCTGACTTCACCACCCACACACACCACTCAAGCCCCGATTGTGACCTGATCTACTCTGTCGATCTCATGTTCAGCTCTGGCACCAGGGAGACAGATAACACTCCTGTTTACTGGATCCCTTCTGCAGAACATCCTCTCTAAATGCCTTATAATTGAATCCCCCACTATGATTGTCTGCCTCTGACTCTCCCCTAGTAATACCAACCCTATCCTCCACTGTATTACTGACCTGTTCTGTAGCCTGCTGTAACGTTTCACTTTCCTTCCCCTGGTCCTCCCCCTGTATATGCCTGTCACACACCAAACAGTGTCTACAAGGCTACTACTAGTTCCCATTTTACCCTTTTTCACAAATATGATCAAGTTGGCAGTCCATAAATTCAACTGATAACTGCACATTTTACAAAAAAATCTAGATCACAAGTCAATGTTCCTTTAGGGGTTAAGGGTGTGAACACATTGGGGTTAGTATCAGGTTATGAGGTTACTCCCATCAAGGCATGTATTTTACACACAGTATTTACTTTCAGCATAAATATTTTAATAAACAGCAAACACAATTCAAAAATGTAAATGCTATTAAAAATACAATTATTCATGTTTCAAATACTTGATTGTATTTAAAAAAAAGTTGATCACCCCCAGATACTGCATCTAGCATTGCTTTGTCTTTTAGATTGTGTTATAGTTATAGCTATGTACAGTATATTTGTTTGAAGTAGATGTAAACAAATCATGGGTACTACTTTAAATAAACAATTATAAATGAATTAATATTCTCTCAGTAATTGTATTATTTTATGAGATAACATTGCCTCATCCTTCAAAGATGACACACTTTTAACCATGAAAGAGAGCTGCTCTCAAGCAAAGGTGGATTCGTAACTGTGGTTACAGTTAGAGGCAAAAAGGCACACAGAAAACAGGCTTCCATATATCCAGTGCACATTTCTTTACATATACCTTTTATACTGCTTGCTGTTTGAAGCACATCTATCTAAAATTGATCCACTAGAATGGCAAATGATATGATACATTTTGTATTGCTTACCCCTACATCCCTTTCCTTAAATACTGTGTGAACACCTGACACAAATGACCACCAACAACACAAAAAATAAGCAAATCTAAATCACAAGCTACATGATATGGTTTACCTGGGTTTAATTTTCAAAGATGAAGAATGCAGTTTTGGAGGTCCATACGTTCAGTATAACCCTGAATTGCAGACTCCAGCAGTGATGCCAGTCAGGTAGTTCCTCTGTGAAGATTGTTTAGAATAATAAAAACTGACCACAGTCTGTCTTTAACCAGAGACAACATCCACTGTAGGCTGGCTTTGACTTTTAATAAAGTTTCTAACTGGCTCATTTACAATTCACTACCATTGGTTTTATCTACAATGCTAATATTTGCATTTAGGGCAGAGTCATCCACAGTCACAGAATCAACTCTAACAGCACATGGTGTTATGCTCTTCAATGCAAACGAATGTATTACTAATGATATCTGGCTTCCTTTCCAGGTAAAAGCGGCATCCTCATCAGACACTTTTATAGTATTCCAATGTAGTTTAACTAGGGTTGATCCAATGGAAAATAAAACAATGCTACTTTTATTATCACAATTCTGATGAAAAGTTTTCAGGATTTTTTTAGCTAACAGCATAACATGCAATAGTCCATAATAAGAATATAAAGTGGCCACCCTGTTTAAGGACAAAAGCTTCTTGTATGTAGGTGTAAATTGGTATATGAGACCCAGACCCAGCTTTTTGCACACTTTAGTAAATCTCAAAACACGAAACAAACAAAACACAGGAACAAAACAAAGGTTTGAACAAAACTCTAAAAATGAAATTCTTCAAAATAAACACAATCCCACACCCAAGCTCTCTCTCTCTTACACACCGACACTAAACAAACACTCCTTTGTTCCCTTTTATACCATGTGACCGGGGGCTTGATTGAGTCAATCAAACATCCAATCACCACCTGACCACATTCCACACTTTTGCATTAAAACAATTTAACAATCAATCAAACAATGTCATGTGGCTGTACAAGGGTGGCCATATTGGTTCCAGCGTCCTTCACCAAGATGGCCACTGGTCACCAAACTCTCAGTAACACACACACACCCGTGCACTCCGTGAGCAGAGCCTATACTCTGCAACACAGCCATTAGTGAAATGTGCTCCATGACATCGACTGAAGTATTTGGTATGCATTAGTATTCCTCATCCACAGCTTTAAACACTCAATCATATGATAGTAATAATAAAATTATATTTTATCAGTATCAATGTCTTTCATGTTATAATATAAATTGTTTGTTATATTTTTAGGTTTTTCAGACTTAAGCAATGCAAGTAAAAGATCTACCCTAAGGGATGTGACGTACAGACAGATGATTGGGAAAACTGACCATGTACCCTAGGACTCAGTAACCTGTGCCAGACTATGTTCTTAGCAATTGCCAAAAGGTTGGACAAGCAGTCCTCTCAATACTGTATATTAGGATACAAGTGCACACAAAGGTGGTCTTCCTCCAAGGAGCCAGTTACATCAAAACAAGGGCAACAACTCAGATAAGACAGCACTTAAATGTATTTACCTAAATGCTAGACGTCTCAAAAACGAAATCTGTAACTACAATGTGATAGGTGTTATAGAAACTTGGCTATATGACAGTGATGGAGATGAATATAATATTAGTGGGTATGCACTGTATAGGAAAAACAGGCAGGACGGAAATGGGGCAGTGCTATACATCAAACATAGTCTTGAAGTCTAGGTGTTAAATCTAGAAGAAAAAAACAACACAAAATCAATATGGGTCAGAATAACGGACACAAATTAAAAGGGCATAATAATAGGAGCATGCTAGAGACCGCCAGATTCAGGTTATGAGCAAAATAATCTGTTATACAAGGACATGAGAAATGCATGCAGCACAAGAGAATCCATATTAATGGGGGATTTTAACTTTCCCCGTATAAAATGGGAAAACCCGGTGCATGACCGACGAAATTGAAATAGTGGAAATGACAAATGACTTCCTAATGAAATCTGTCAAGGCACCGATTAGAGGGAAGGCATGCCTTGATTTAGTCTTTTCAAATAACAAAGACAGAATAACTAAAACAGAGGTCAGAGAACCACTGGCAAACTCAAATCACAACATGGTCTCATCTGAAGTGCTTTTTAAAACCCAAAAAGTAACAACTAAAGCTAAGGTTTATAATTTTAAAAAGGCAAACTAATAAAACAGAGACTAGCAGAGGTAGATTAGAGTAAAATTGAGGAAACATTCACAGAAAAAGGATGGCTGTTTTTCAAAAATGTAGTCCTAGAGGCACCAAACAATTACATCCCAAAAGTAGAAAAAAATCTAAAACAAAATGGCCAAAATGGTTTAAAGGGATCAAGTAAAGGGGGCTAGAACCA
This sequence comes from Polyodon spathula, assembly GCF_017654505.1. Lineage (NCBI taxonomy): Eukaryota > Metazoa > Chordata > Actinopteri > Acipenseriformes > Polyodontidae > Polyodon > Polyodon spathula. Next base: position 906,664 of record NC_054560.1, read on the forward strand.
ATTCCAAAAAGTTTTTCCAATATTATAACAGCAAGAGAACATTCAAAGAGGAGTTAAATGTCTAATAGATACAAATGGCAAAATCATAAACAAACAGAAAAAAAATTGCAAGTATATTAAATGGTTACTTTTCACAAGTGGTTACGACATGCCCCACATGTCATCCTGTTCCTATCCAGTTTTAAATAACTATCATAACAGAGGCAGATGTGTTAAAGGGACTAGGAGCTCTTAAAATAAACAAATCCCCTGGGCCAGATGAGATCCTCCCAATAGTACTCAAAGAAATTATTTACAAACCGCTAACCAAGATCATGCAACAGTCTCTTGACACAGGGTTTGTACCGACAGTCTGGGGAATTGCAAACATAATACCGATCCACAAAAAGGGAGACAACGCTGAACCAGGTAACTACAGACAAATAGGCCTGACTTTTATTATATGCAAACTTATGGAAACTATAATAAGATCCAAAATGGAAAATTATCTATATGGTAACAGTATCCTGAGAGACAGTCAGCATGGTTTTAGGATAGGGTGATCGTGTCTAACTAACCTGCTTGATTTTTTTGAGGATGCAACAATGACAATGGATAATTGTAAAGCATATGACATGGTTTATTTAGATTTCCAGAAAGCTTTTTCCAAAGTCCTGCATAAAAAACTGAACACAGTAGGGATTCAAGGAAATGCATTACACATGGATCAGGGAGTGGTTAACATGTAGAAAACAGAAAGTACTAATTAGAGGAGAAACCTTAAAATGGAGCGAGTACCACGGGGATCAGTATTAGATCCTCTGCTATTCCTAAAATACATTCATGATTTGCAGACGACACAAAAATAGGAGGAGTGGCAAGCACTGTTGCAACAGCAAAAGTCATTCAAAATGATCTAGACAAGATTCAGAACTGGGCAGAAATGTGGCAAATGACATTTAATAGAGAAAAGTGTAAGATACTGCATGCAGGCAATAAAAATGTGCATTATAAATATCATATGGGAGATACTGAAATTGAAGAAGGAATCTATGAAAAAGACCTAGGAGTTTATGTTGACTGAAATGTCTTCATCTAGACAATGTGGGGAAGCTATAAAAAAGGCCAACAAAATGCTCGGATACAGTCCCTATAGGAAGTATTCACCCCCTTTGGACGTTTTCACAGTTTGTTGTGTTACAACCTGAAATCTTGATTCATTTAAATGGGATTTTTTTTCCCTTTGATTTACACAACCTACCCAACACTTTCAATGTGTGAAAAAATGGGGGGGGTGGGAGGTGAAAAAATAAATCAATTTAAAATAAAAACCTGAAAAGTGTTCATTAGATAAGTATTCACCCCCTTTGCTATGACACTCCTAAATAAGCTCAGGTGCAACCAATTGCCTTCAGAATTCACACAATAAGTTAAGTGGAGAAGCCACCAAGAGGCCAATGACAACTCTAAAAGACCTACAGCGTTCCATGGCTGGGATGGGAGAAACTGTCCATGTTTCAACAATAGCTGAGGTACTCCACAAATCTGGCCTGTATGGAAGAGTGGCAAGAAGGAAGCCATTTCTGAAAAAAAACCCATGTAAAATCCTGCTTGGAATTTGCAAAAAGGCATGTGGGAGACTTTGAAAAGATGTGGCAAAAGATTCTGTGGTCCGATGAAACAAAAATGGAACTATTTAGCCTAAATGCAAAGCGTTATGTCTGCCGCAAACCCAACACAGCACATCACCCCGGAAACACCATCCCTACTGTGAAGCATGGTGGTGGCAGCATCATACTATGGGGATGCTTTTCATCGGCAGGGACTGGGAGCTTGTCAGGGTAGAGGGCAAAATGGATGGAGCTAAATACAGGCAAATCCTTGAGGAAAACCTGCTTCAATCTGCAAAAGACCTAAGACTGGAACATTCGCCTTTCAGCAGGACAATGACCCCAAGCACACGGCCAAAGCAACACTGGAGTGGCTTAAAAACAAGAAAGTGAATGTCCTAGATTGGCCCAGTCAAAGCCTGGACTTGAATCCGATTGAGAATCTGTGGCAAGACTTGAAGATTGCTGTCCACCAATGATCTCCATCCAACATGACAGAGCTTAAACAATTTTGCCAAGAAGAATGGGCGAATATTACACGATCCAGATGTGCAAACCGATAGAGACTTACCCCAAAAGACTCACAGCTGTATTTGCTGCCAAAGGTGGTTCTACCAAGTATTGACTCAGTGAATACTTATCTAACCAAGACAGTTTTTCAGTTTTTTTAACTTTTCATTAACTGATGTTTCACTATAAAAATTATCTTGCCCCTTCAAAGTGTTGAGTTGTGTAAATCAAAGGGAAAAAAATCCCATGTAAATGCATCAAGATTTCAGGTTGTAACACAACAAACTGTGAAAACGTCCAAGGGGGTTGAATACTTACTATAGGCACTGTATATAGTGAAAAGTGCTGAATTTAATTCAAGGAAAATAATGTTATAACTTTACAACGCATTAGTAAGACCTCATCTAGAATATTGTGTTCAGTTCTGGTCACCTCGCTACTAAAAGGATATTGATGATCTAGAAAGAGTGCAGAGAAGAGTGACCACAATTTATAAGTTTAAAAGGCATGTCATATGCAGACAGGCTTGAAGAAATGAATCTATTCAGTCTTAAACAAAGAAGACAACGCAGATTTCTGATTCAAGCATTCAAAATCCTAAAAAAAGTGTTGACAATGTCAACCCAAGGGACTTTTTTGACCTGAAAAAAGAAACAAGGACCAGGGGTCACAAATGGAGATTAGATAAAGGGGCATTCAAAACAGAAAATGGGAGGAACTTATTTACACAGAGAATAGTGAGGGTCTGGAACCAACTCCCCAGTAATGTTATTGAAGCTGACACCCTGGGATCCTTCAAGAAGCTGCTTGATGAGATTCTGTGATCAATCAGCTACTAACAACCAAACGAGCAAGATGGGCTGAATGGCCTCCTCTCGTTTGTAAACTTTCTTATATTCTTATGTTTTTATGTTCTTATGTTACAATGAAAAAAAGCTACATAGTAACATACAGTAACTGCTTTGTAAACTGCATGCAGGTAAAAACAACATAACCCGGAAACAGGAGATTGAAGTGCTTCTATGGGATGTCAGTAGTAAGTGGCCACTTTTATCAGATCTGCCCCAGGCCAAAACTCAGGTGTAACAGCAATAAAAAACAATGCTATCGTATAAGCTGTTTAACATACTGGTTTAAATCTTGACTGTGTTTAAGCTTTGCACTATCGCAACATTTCAAATCTACCACCAGTCTGCACCTGAGCCCAGCAGGAGCACAGTCAGTCAGTAATTACATAGAAATGTGATGCATTATTAATGCTGATGATTTATGAATTTATATTTTAGGTTATATTTTAGTGATTTAGTTTCTACCACCATGAGTAAGTCAAATTTAACTTTTCAGATCACCTAAGTGATCAGTATTTGCATGTACTGTAATCTTTTGGCTGTTATGAGAACACTCCCTCAAGCTCCCTCTATTGCGATCATTTGCATGGCATTTGACCTAATCACTTGCAACTATTGAAGCCTGCTTGTAAATAAATGAGGTTTAATCTAAAATAATATAAAGGGAAAATGCATTAAAAATGTAACGTAATTGTCATTTATAACTATACATTTCATTGGTGTGCCAAAATATTTACATGAAAAATAATTTCAGAATATTTGCATTGTACATAATACAGGATACAGACTGGAATTACATTTTTAACTAGAAATGTATCATGCTAATATTTTCTAGGAAATGATAACGCTCAAAGATCAAATAACTGCCAGCAGCTGGGTTACTGAGGTCTGCTATGCTAGAAAAATATGATATTCCTTTTGTAACATGACCTTAATTAGAATGTTGTTCTAATTAAGGTCAAAGTTTTGGTAGGGCCATCTGCAAGGTGGTACGCAGTTTAAAATAGAATTCCCAGATAGTTAATTGGCTTGGAATTTGCATGATGATTTGCATGTGGATGCTATGCGACTGTTTCAGAAAACTAGTTTCAGACTCAACTAAGACCAGCATTAGAACAATTATTTTGACCCTGTCAGGCTGGTCAGATCTTATTTAATTTTGGAGAACAAAATAACACTTTAGACCTTGTGCTGTTCACATTTGAATAAAACATGTTTCAAATCACTACATCCCTCCTAGGAGGACATAGCCGCCGAGCACCGTTTAGAAAATGGGTCGTCAGAATACGAGCTCCAGGGAAAACTGAGTTATGGCTTGCAGATATAGCTGCTAGGTACACTTTCAGCATAGAGAGGGACCTGTCTGACCCCAGCAGATCTTGTACGAACTGTAAAATAGTTGCTATAGGGCAATAAATGGGATTGTGACCTCTGGTCACACACCACTTTTGAAAACACCTCCACTTGTAGGCATGCAGTGCCCTTGTGGAAGAGGCCCTAGAATTCTACAGTGTACCAACGGCCCTATCTGAGAGCCCTAAGGTGGACAGACGGCCCCGTTCAGGGGCCAGACCCACAGTTGGAGTCTGCCCGGCACTGACTGCCAGAGAGTGCCTTTCATCTGACTGAGGAAATCCATGTACAGAGGTATCTCCTATGGCGGGCCGTGCAGCAGCTGGCAAAGATTCTCGAACCAGATTCTCCTGGGCCATCTGTTGCCTCTTCTCTCCAAACTTTTTCTAGGAAGGCCGGGAGCAATGGAATTGGCGTGAATGCGTATAAAAGCGGTCTGGGCCACTCATGAGCTAGGGCGTTGATGCGGTTGAGGGAGAGCCATAGGGGGCAGTGAGTCATCTCTGCCATGGTAAAGAGATTGACTCGGGCCCTCCTGAACCATTCCCAAATGCGGTCTACCACCTGAGGGTGGAGTCACCATTCTGACGGGTGACGACCATCCCTGGAGAGGTCCACTGCCTAATTCACTACTCTCGGGAGATGAACAGCCCGGAGGGATCACAAGTTCATCTTTGCCATGTTCAACAATTCAAAAGCTATGTGGTGCAACCCCGGGACCCACGTCCTCCCTGGCGGTTGGCATAAGCTACTACTGACATGTTTCCTCTGGAGCACTGGGAGGAAGTGCTGGCGAGTGAGGTGAACCGCTCACAGTTCCGGCACATTTATGTGCAGGGATATCCATCGCCCCAACCAGGACCCCGGACTGCCTACCCAGACCGCACCCCAACCGATGTATGCGTCTGCTGTCACCACCTGATGGCTGTGGATCGCTCCCATCCTTACGCTTTCGCGTAGGTGAGAGGCTTGCCTCCACCAGCATAGGGCTTCCCAGCATATGTGAGACATTTGGGGTGTAGCTGGAAGGCATTGAGCCACGCTTGGATCGGGTGCATGTGGAGTAACCCCAGTTGGGTGCTGATGAAGCTGCGGCATCAGACCCAATAGTTTCTGATCCAACACCAGTTGTGCTGTGGATCCCTGTTGAATCAAGGTGTGGCAAGAAATGGCTGAGCGGTGACGTCAGGCCAGAAGGAGGAACAACAACAGACAGGTAGGGTTATTAAACACAAAAATAAACACTGCTCACAGACCACAAAATAAAAATCAGGCTGGGCAATAGCCTTCACTGATCAGGCTGGGCAATAACCTTCACTGATCTGTTACGTTTTAAGTTTCTCTCTTCATTCTCGCCCCGCCTCTGAACTCCCACCCAGAGCAGGGAGAGCTGGAGGCTTATATACCGTGGCCGAGAGGTTTAACTAGTTTGGAATTATTCTATTACCCCTCGGCCACAATCTGCACGAGTTTATTAATTGTGTGACTGCCGGCTAGTTTAACAACACACTAGCCGACAACCACACATTACCTCAAGGTTTTAAATTAGCAACTGGCAGAGGACGGGCTGCCAATCTCGTCTCTGCCAGCATAAAAATAAAATCAAAACAATAACAAAACAACCCCATGGCTACACCGCCATATATACACAAAATAAACTCAATACAATAAACAAATAATAAACAAATACAAAATAACACAGGGGCAGAGGGGGAGACCCAGTTCTAAAAATAAACAAACTGAACAGGATAGCTCGCCCTGTTACATAGGGCTAGACAGTTGGGAATTGCGACCACTCTGTCGTCCGACAGGTAGGTTCACACTGTAAGGGAATCCAGCCAGACCCAATAAACTGTACTTTGCACCGGTATTAATTGGCTTTCGGCCTTGTTGAGTGTGGGCCCCAGTCTTGCCAGATGATCTATCTCAATCCGTGTGGGCTACTGCTCCTTCCTACAAATGGCAGCAGATCAATCAGTCATCCAGTTAATTCAAGACCCTGATCCCTTGCAGCCACAAGGGGGCTAGGATGGCATCAACACACTTTGAGAACGTGTGGGGGGCTAAGGAGAGGCCGAACGGCAACATGGAAAACTTGAAGATGCTTCCCTGAAAGGTGAAGTGAAGTCATTTCCTGTGTGCGGGACGAATAGAGACATGAAAATACGTGTCCTTTAAGTCCACAGTGGTAAACCAGTTGCCCGGCCGGACTGACTGGAGGATGTGGTGATGTGTGACCATCTGGAACCTCTTCTCTCTCTCAGGAACCCGTTGAGGTGTCTCAGGTCTAGGATGGGGCAAAGACCCCGGCCCTTCTTTGGCACTAGAAAGTATCTAGATTAGAACACCTCTTCTTGATGTCTTTACATCTTGCCTGAGGACCAAGACCTGGAGGGTTGCTCAAGGATGTAACTACTATCCCTCGAAAGGGAGGAGGTCCTGCGATAAACTGTAGCGCATAACTGGTTTGTCTGAGGTGCAATTGTGCCAGTATTGCAGTTGATGTTGTGGGAATGGGTGGGTCTGAGGCTGCAAACCTTCAGGTGCCCTGCTGGGCTGCTGAGGCTGTGGTGGAGCCTGTCTTGGAGGCTGTTTAGAACTGTCTCCCAGGGCGCTGATGTGTTGGGGCCGGGTATTAGCTGCCGCAGAAGCCTGCAGGCGATGCCTCAGGTCGCCACGTGGCGCAGTGGGGATTGGGACTGTCTGGGTTACCATGGTTACAGGTGGACGCCAGTGCCTCATCCTGTCCTGTACCAGAGCATCACAGCTTCCCACTCTCTGTGGGAGCGTTCGCTGACCCGAACGTATGGCCAGTAGACATAGGCTCATCCAACAGGGCTGACATGCTGCATCCAGGACTCTAGCCTGTGATAGCCAAAGCCTCTACCCAGGGCTTGCCCTTGGAAGCCTGAAATTTGCAGCAATGTGCATACCCTCCCTCAGCCCTACGGCTAGTATTCTGGGACGGTAAATAAGATGCCATTGCTCTTTGCTCTTTTACAAAGAAAACAATCACGCAACTGGAGAGGTTAGTTATACTTACCTTACCTACCTGATTGTGAGAAGCAAAAGAGAACGGGATCTCCGCAGAGTGACTATTTAATCCCTCGGTAGGTGGGACCGAGGACGTCACTCCCCCAATGGGGCCTATCGGCAGCTCTGACATAAAATGCTCTGTAAATACCTGACCTCTATAAGAAACCTATATAAGAATGCTTTTTATCTGAACTTGTAGATGTCACAACCTCCAGTGTGAGGTCATTAAAAGGTGTACACCTTTGTGTTGCACTAAGGTGGTCCCAGGAAACAATAAGGTGTTGCTAACAATTATACTGTAAAATCAACAATAACAGGTATTTTTGCTTTTGAGTAAAATATAACACACGAGAACTTAAATATATACAGTACGCTCATTTAAACATTCTTTAAGCAATCAAAGCATTTTCTCACTTGATTTAACTCTTATTCAACCTAACGCTGTGGTTTTGACCCTGTGTTTTACTGTAATTTTACAATAAAATAACCAGATATATAAAATAAAAGTGTTGAATTTTCTGGAGCAAGACATGCACATTCTAAAGGGAGTCCAATTCTAAACCTGACTTTCATACTTTGAAAACTATTTGTTTTTATAAAAGCAATCAGGGCCAATGTATAATAGTGTCCTGGCACACATAAGCCCTTCAGTTCTCCCTTTATCTTACATTACAAAGACTACAAATACACTGACATTGTATACCTATTCCTTTATGATACATGTTGTATTGCTGCTTGGAATAAAAATATGTTTCCAAAATAAAAAATAACAAAGAACAATGTTATTTCACACATCTGTGTTTTGTTTAAATAAGATGCATATAAATGAATAACTTACTCTACTTTACACTGTGTTTATTGTTTTGTAAAATGTGTGGCATTAGTTTAAAGGGCCCGTCAGTGGCAATTCAGCTTGTAAGGAATTTTGTAAGTTTTTGTATTAGAACTGATTATTCTTTTATAATATGTTATTTTCTGTTACAAATTGAACAAAGAAGCTGGGAGTGGTATTTGGGGATTTGGAGCTCAGGGATGTAAGGAGAGAAGGATGTTCTGCTCTTCTCTGCTCTGCATGTTGAATGGGGGGGGAAGCGAAGAATCTCAGAGATAACGGATTCAAAGGAATGTGAGGGGGCTTGCTTGCTGCCTGAGGTGCTGGTGAAGTAAAGGAATGTCTGGCAGGCTTGGAAACTTGGAAACTTGCCAGGAGTACACAGCTATAGGAAGGAGGGGTCATAAATGACATAATTAAAAGGGTGTGTTTTGGAATCTACAAAACTGAAGTGAATGCATTGTCTGTCAATCTCACTGCAGCCCAAAGTGACAAGATGCAGTTCAATACAAATTGTTCAATTCTATATATTTGACACCACTAATATTGTTTATCAGTTTAATTATTTCTACGAGCTAGTCTTCTTAGTATCAGACTGGTCCAGCCCATTCTTTTTTTTTTTTGCCATATTGATTGGATCAGCATGAAACTCTTGCCTTATCTATCAATTATATCATGTGCTCAAAACAATTATTGCATTGAATCTTTTAATACATGACTAAACACTATATGGAAAGTGAAGTAGTCTCATATTTCAGACTTTGGCTTACAGTTTTACCAATGTTGCCAAGAATATTGAAGATAATAAGAATGAGTTAGGATAATAATTAGGTCATATGTATATTTTCTGACTTTGTCTTTCAGAATTAACCAAGCCATATGTTAAAACCCCAAAGTGCACAGAAAAGTGTTTTTAAATCAGAATACCGTTTTTGTAAATCTTAACTTTGCTGTTTAGAGGAACTTGTTGTTTAAATAGTACCTCATTGAGAATGCTGTTTTAGACATGCACATAAAATAAAATGAAGAGAATTCTCTCACACTGAAGTTATGGGTAGGAATAATCATAAGAGAGATAGAAGCATATAGGTATTAGGTATAGATATAAGAAAGTTATAGGTATTTCCCAAAAAATGAATTTGTTTGATCGCATGTTGTTTGGCTTTCTATATATTTAATAATTAAGCCATGTAATTTATCTGCACATTGTACATAGTTGCAGGATATCACAGGAGTTTCCTTACTGATCCCAGTGTAAGTAAAATTATTGGAAATTAAAGTACTGTACAGTTCTGTATTTATCTTCACAGCAGGCCTTTATGACTCATTCACACCTGTGTCACACCTTAGTGCTCAGTTTGACTGTTAAACACCCTTCAAGGGCTAGGAGTCCTGTTCCAGCAAACAGGTCTCAATGCTGTTGTATTTTGAGGGGTTCTGTTGCAGCACCCAGGTCTCAATGCTGCTGTATTTACTCCCCAAGAAAAGGTCGTGGGTCCAAAGTTACGACGACATAAAACTCCCCTAAACAACGTATTTTGAGGGTGTTGCAGCACCCAGGTCCAGAGTATTTTGAGGGGTTTCCTGGTTGCAGCACCCAGGTCTCAAACTGTATTTCGAGGGGTTCTGTTCGACAGCACACAAAACTCCCTGCTGTATTTTTGGGGGTTCGTCGTGTTCCAGCACCCAAGTCTCGACAATGCTGCTGTATTTTGTCGTGTGTTCAGAGTTACGCACCCAAAACTCCCCAAGAAAGGTCTGGGTAGTTTAAAACTCCCCAAGACAAGGTCGTGGGGTTCTGTTCCAGACACCCATAAAACTCTGCTGTAGACAGGGGATTTGTTACGACATAATAACTCCCCTCCCCTTGGGAGGATTTGTTAAGAACATAAGAACATAAGAAAGTTTACAAACGAGAGGAGGCCATTCGGCCCATCTTGCTCGTTTGGTTGTTAGTAGCTTATTGATCCCAAAATCTCATCAAGCAGCTTCTCTTCCACTCGTGGGTCCAGAGTTACGACGACATAAAACTCCCCAAGACAATTTTGTCGTGGTGTCCAGAGTTACGACAACATAAAACTGCCCAAGAGGGGGTCGTGTGTCCAGAGTTAGGACTCAATGCTGTTTGTATTTTGAGGGGTTTGGGTTCCCCCAAAACAACATGCTGTGGTCCAGATTTTGAGGGGTTCTGTTAAAGCTCCCCAGGTCCTCAACGTCTGTGGGTCCAGAGTTTGAGGGGTTCTGTTGCAGCCCCAGGTCTCAATGTAACGTGAGGGGTTCTGTTCCAGTTACACCCAACATCAATGCTGTTGTAAGACCAGGGGTCTTTTCCAGCACCCACGACAACATGCTGGTGTATTTTGAGGGGTTGGTTCCAGCACCCACGACAACATAAAACTCCCCAAGACAACGTCGTGGGTGGTTCAGAGTTACAGGGTCTCAATACTATTTTTGAGGGGTTTCCAGTGAGTTAATGTAGGAAAAAATAAACTCCCCTAAACACGTCGTGAGGTCACAAGTTACGCAACATAAAAAGGGACCACGTCAATGCTGTTGGTCCAGCACCCACGACATAAAACTCCAATGCAACGTGTGGGTCCAGAGTTACGACGACATGCCAAAACCCCCCAAGACAAGGTCGAGGTGTCCAGAGTTACGACGACAGGTAAACTCCCCAAGACAAGGTCGTGGGTTCAGAGTTACGACGACAGGTCTAAAACTCCTGTAAGACAAGGTCGTGGTCCAGAGTTACGTCTCAACATGGAATTTAAGACAAGGTCCAGCACCCAGAGTTATGACGACTAAAACTCCCCTAGGGATTTGTTTTAAGAACATAAGAACATAAGAAAGTTTACAAACGAGAGGAGGCCATTCGGCCCATCTTGCTCGTTTGGTTGTTAGTAGCTTATTGATCCCAAAATCTCATCAAGCAGCTTCTTGAAGGACGTGGGTCCAGAGTTACGACAATAAAACTGCTGTATTTTGAGGGGTTCTGTTCCAGCACACAGGTCATCAATGCTGTTGTATTTTGAGGGGTGGGTCAGAGTTACGACGACACCCAGGTCTCAATGCTGCAAGTCAAGGGGTTCTGTTCCAGCACCCAGGTACTCAATGCTTTAAAACTCCCCTAATGTTCCAGCAAACAGGTCTCAATGCTGTTGTATTTTGAGGGGTTCTGTTGCAGCACCCAGGTCTCAATGCTGCTGTATTTGCCTGTCATTCACAAAGCAATATCTACAAGGCTTCTACCAGTTTCCATTTTATCCCTTTATGCAAATATGATCAACTTGGAGTTTTCAGTCCATAAGTTCAACTGATAACTGCACATTTACAAAAAAATCTACAATTGCCAGTTTCATGCTTTGAATCTGGATTCCACTATACGAGATATATCACAAGATATTAACAAGTGGTGACAAAAGCGGGTTTGGGTACCCATTGGTTTTTTAGGTGTCAGTGTGCCTTTACGGGTTAAGGGTGTGAACACATTGGGGCGAGTGTCTGTCTGTTAATCCATTCATCCCAGGTATTGTATGTATTCCTTTATTTTCAAAAGAAATTATTATCTCTGTAATATTTTAATAAATATCAAACATGATTCAGAAACATAGATGCTATTAAAATAAAATGAATAAATGTTTCAAGGACTTGATTGTGTTTCAGATTGAAGTTGATCATAAAGATATAGCCTCTAGTATTGTTTTCTCTTCTCATCAGAAATAAAGCAGGAGATTCTGTTATAGCCACATATATTTGTTTGATGTGGATATTACTTTAAATAAACAATTACAAATTAAGTAGTTTTATTCAAATATGCCCCATTTATTAATATTCTCAGTTATTGTATTATTTTATGAAATAAGAACATAAGAACATAAGAAAGTTTACAAACGAGAGGAGGCCATTCGGCCCATCTTGCTCGTTTAATTAATAACATTGCCTCATCCTTCAAAGACTTTTAATGATGAAAGAGAGCTGCTCTCAAGCAAAGGTGGATTCGTAACTGTGGTTACAGTTAGAGGCAAAAAGGCACACAGAAAACAGGCTTCCATATATCCAGTGCACATTTCTTTACATATACCTTTTATACTGCTTGCTGTTTGAAGCACATCTATCTAAAATCGATCCACTGGAATGGCAAATGATATGATACATTTTGTATTTCTTACCCCTACATCCCTTTCCTTAAATACTGTGTGAACACCTGACACATGACCAACAACAGCACAAAAAATAAGCAAATCTAAATCACAAGCTACATGATATAGTTTACCTGGGTTTAATTTTCAAAGACGAAGAATGCAGTTTTGGAGGTCCATACGTTCAGTATAACCCTGAATTGCAGACTCCAGCAGTGATGCCAGTCAGGTAGCTCCTCTGTGAAGATTGTTTAGAATAATAAAAACTGACCACAGTCTGTCTTTAACCAGAGACAACATCCACTGTAGGCTGGCTTTGACTTTTAATAAAGTTTCTAACTGGCTCATTTACAATTCACTACCATTGGTTTTATCTACAATGCTAATATTTGCATTTAGGGCAGAGTCATCCACAGTCACAGAATCAACTTTAACAGCACATGGTGTTATGCTCTTCAATGCAAACGAATGTATTACTGATGATATCTGGCTTCTTTTCCAGGGAAAAGCAGCATCCTCATCAGACACTTTTATAGTATTCCAATATAGTTTATCTAGGGTTGCGCCAATGGAAAATAAAACAATGCTACCTTTATGAGGTACAGACACGAGAATTACTACTTTAAGAATGATGAAAAAAAGTGTGATGCCAATTGAACTGACTAAACAGCAGCTTACTGTTAACACTTAATAATAATAATAATAATAATAATAATAATAATAATAATAAACAATTTTATTTGTTGAGCGCCTTTCATACCAAGAGGTTCAAGATGCTTCACACAGACTTACCAAAGCTGTAATTACAAAAAATATTGTAAAAAGAACAAAAAAAATAAAAGACAATGTAGTATAAAACAAATGTAGGTAAAACAAAATATATATATATATATACAGTGCCTTGCAAAAGTATTCAGACCCCTGGCTAATTCTCTCATATTACTGAATTACAAATGGTACATTGAAATTTCGTTCTGTTCGATATTTTATTTTAAAACACAATTATTCAAATCGATTATTGTAAGGTGACACTGGTTTTATGTTGGGAAATATTTAAAAAAAAATAAAAAACTGAAAATATCTTGCTTGCATAAGTATTCAACCCCCACACATTAATATTTGGTAGAGCCACCTTTCGCTGCAATAACAGCTTTAAGTCTTTTGGGGTAAGTATGTACCAGCTTTGCACACAGTGTCGGAGTGATTTTGGCCCATTCTTCTTGGCAGATTTGCTCCAGGTTGTTCAGGTTGGTTGGACGATGCTTGTGGACCGCAATTTTCAAATAGTGCCACAGATTCTCAATGGGATTGAGATCAGGACTTTGACTGGGCCACTGTAGGACATTCACCTTTTTGTTCTTGAGCCACTCCAGTGTTGCTTTGGCCTTGTGCTTGGGATCATTGTCCTGCTGAAAGGTGAATTTCCTCCCAAGCTTCAGTTTTTTAGCAGACTGAAGCAGATTCTCTTGCAGTATTTTCCTGTATTTTGCTCTATCCATTCTTCCTTCAATTGTAACAAGATGCCCAGTCCCTGCTGATGAGAAGCATCCCCACAGCATGATGCTGCCACCACCATACTTCACTGTAGGGATGGTGTGTCTTGAGGTATGGGCAGTGTTAGGTTTGCGCCACACATAGCGCTTTGAGTTTTGGCCAAAAAGCTCTATCTTGGTCTCATCTGACCACAAAACCTTTTCCCACATTGCAGCTGGGTCACTCTCATGCTTTCTGGCAAACTCCAGACGTGCTTTCAGATGGTACTTTTTGAGTAACGGCTTCTTTCTTGCCACCCTCCCATACAGGCCAGTGTTATGCAGAGCTCTTGATATGGTTGACTGGTGCACCATTACTCCAGCCACTGAACTCTGTAGCTCTTTCAAAGTGATTGTTGGCCTCTCTATGGCTTCTCTCACAAGTCTCCTTCTTGTTTGAGTGCTGAGTTTTGAGGGACGGCCTTTTCTTGGCAGTGCCTGGGTGGTGTGATGCAGCTTCTACTTCCTGATTATTGATCCAACTGTGCTCACTGGGATATCCAAACACTTGGATATTATTTTGTACCCTTTCCCTAATCTATGCATTTGTATTACTTTATCTCTAACTTCTGTAGAATGCTCTTTGGTCTTCATTTTCCTTCAGATTCACAGCCTTACCAATGATCCTTCAACAGTGGGGTTTTTATCCATATATATAACATGGAAATGAGCAATTCAGTCACAACAAGCTGGTTTCTGAATAGAGCGCAGGGATAAGTACACTAGAGACAGAGCTGAATAGAGCACAGGGATACGTACACTAGAGATACAGAGCTGAAAAGGGCGCAGGGATACGTACACTAGAGACAGAGCTGAATAGAGCACAGGGATACGTACACTAGAGATACAGAGCTGAAAAGAGCGCAGGGATACGTACACTAGAGACAGAGCTGTTACTAGAGCCCCAGGTGACAAAGGAGGTGGACACAGAACACATTGCTCAAGCAAGAGGGCAGAGGCTTAACATCTCTTGTGCTTCTTTTAAAACTGCACTGACCTACATAACTAATATTAGTGAAAAACAAAAAAAACTATGGAATCATTTTGTTAACTACAAGGCTGGTGATATTTACTTCTGTCACTGTTTAATAACATAGACCCTTTGGTCTTTTAACTCTACATAAAACTCATTTGTTTGGGTTGATCTCAAATGTACTGCTTTATTATAATACAGTAACTTCTTGTTCAACATAAAAAATATCACATCATTGAAAAAATATGAAGTGCTTTTTTCCCCAGCAGTTTTATTAACAAAGTGTATGTTCAAGGTGTTCCTAAGCATTGCCTCTGCAAGTACTGTAGGATTCTCAAAGACTCTTGCAGCTCTGCTGTGCTTCATATTCCCGATTCAAAGCTCCTTTCAACTACATATTCCTGAAAGAGAAAAAGGAAAGGTAATTGATTTATTAAATTCCTTATATTTTTCCTGTTGTAAGGAGTGATATCCAAGGCTTTAAAATCCATTAACTATTTTTATAATAGACACTGCTCTCCCATTATCCATTGAGGTTAGCCATTCCATTATTACTCAATAACAGAACAGTAAATAAAGAACAGCTGAGAAGATGACTCTAAATAATGACACCTCTTCTCAACCACAGGGACACTCAAGCCTTGCTCTCAAAAACTCTTTCAGTGAACTACAATGTTTATCTTAGACAAAGGTAATAAATAACTTCTAAATAGTTGTATAACAGTAAGTGTGGAGTGTTCTCACAAGTTCCATTATAACCTCATAACAGCTAATATCCCTATTAGCACTTGCAACAATATACAATATACAATGTGGCATTGTATTACAACACTGTGGTCCAGGATCTCACCTGATGGCCGGTGGGAGCCGCTCTGTTTTGAGGTGAGCCTCTGACAGCAGTCACAGTACATCCAAGACTGGGTGACAGGACCCATTGAAAGGTAAGCACTGCATTTCAAACTCTCTGACTCATGATAAGATAGGGAGGCGCTGTAGCCTCACCCCCAGAATCAAAGAAAGCCTCCCACATGGTGTTCTTGTCTTTTCTGAATTACAGGCACGCTAACCAAGGTTTGAAAACCAATGCTCTTATTTATTATAGTACTCTAATCAGAGGTCCCCTTTTCATAGTGACTCTTAGTCTGGGATATGCAGATTGCTCAAATACAACAAGTCCAATTACAAGGTACCTAAGGTTAAAGAAAGTTCTCAGTTTCAATGCATTAGGATATCAATTCTACTTGCACTTCTTGGGTCATTTGACCTGACCAGTGTTTTCTGGGTCATGTTATTGGCTGAAAGCATGTTAGTCAATAAAGGAAGCTGATGGCTGATAAATGACAAAAATAAGCCATTTAATATAAGGGGTGGGGACAATTTCACACTCCAGGAGTGCAACACTAACTGAAAGCATGGCTTGCAAACAAAGATCATTTTAAAATTGTTTTACTCTAAATGCATTTCTTTCAAATCTGGACATTCAACACCGACATAACAGATTGAAGTGAACAACAGATTCTAGAATCATTTTGTTAACTACAATTCATTTAACATTTTGTGAAGAGATATGATCTCAGTTGCTTTTCTTGTTTGTATAATTGAGTACTCACACAGGAAGAGCCACTAGTAGGGCTGTTATGCAGAGAGCAGTGATGCTGTGAACGGGCACAGGTCTGTTCACCCCACTGAGTGCCAACAGCTTCACCTCGAGATCCTTGATCTTAGAGCGTTGCTCCTGGCTGCAACACAAAGACAAACACCACAGTGAGCATTGAGACTGACTGCAACACAAAGACAAACACCACAGTGAGCACTGAGACTGACTGCAACACAAAGACAAACACCACAGTGAGCACTGAGACTGACTGCAACACAAAGACAAACACCACAGTGAGCATTGAGACTGACTGCAACACAAAGACAAACACCACAGTGAGCACTGAGACTGACTGCAACACAAAGACAAACACCACAGCGAGCACTGAGACTGACTGCAACACAAAGACAAACACCACAGCGAGCACTGAGACTGACTGCAACACAAAGACAAACAACACAGTGAGCACTGAGACTGACTGCAACACAAAGACAAACACCACAGTGAGCATTGAGACTGACTGCAACACAAAGACAAACACCACAGTGAGCACTGAGACTGACTGCAACACAAAGACAAACACCACAGTGAGCACTGAGACTGACTGCAACACAAAGACAAACACCACAGTGAGCACTGAGACTGACTGCAACACAAAGACAAACACCACAGCGAGCATTGAGACTGACTGCAACACAAAGACAAACACCACAGTGAGCACTGAGACTGACTGCAACACAAAGACAAACACCACAGCGAGCACTGAGACTGACTGCAACACAAAGACAAACACCACAGCGAGCACTGAGACTGACTGCAACACAAAGACAAACACCACAGTGAGCACTGAGACTGACTGCAACACAAAGACAAACAACACAGTGAGCACTGAGACTGACTGCAACACAAAGACAAACACCACAGTGAGCATTGAGACTGACTGCAACACAAAGACAAACACCACAGTGAGCACTGAGACTGACTGCAACACAAAGACAAACAACACAGTGAGCACTGAGACTGACTGCAACACAAAGACAAACAACACAGTGAGCACTGAGACTGACTGCAACACAAAGACAAACAACACAGTGAGCACTGAGACTGACTGCAACACAAAGACAAACACCACAGTGAGCACTGAGACTGACTGCAACACAAAGACAAACACCACAGTGAGCACTGAGACTGACTGCAACACAAAGACAAACACCACAGCGAGCACTGAGACTGACTGCAACACAAAGACAAACACCACAGTGAGCATTGAGACTGACTGCAACACAAAGACAAACACCACAGTGAGCACTGAGACTGACTGCAACACAAAGACAAACACCACAGTGAGCACTGAGACTGACTGCAACACAAAGACAAACACCACAGTGAGCACTGAGACTGACTGCAACACAAAGACAAACACCACAGTGAGCACTGAGACTGACTGCAACACAAAGACAAACAACACAGTGAGCACTGAGACTGACTGCAACACAAAGACAAACACCACAGTGAGCACTGAGACTGACTGCAACACAAAGACAAACACCACAGTGAGCACTGAGACTGACTGCAACACAAAGACAAACACCACAGCGAGCACTGAGACTGACTGCAACACAAAGACAAACACCACAGCGAGCACTGAGACTGACTGCAACACAAAGACAAACACCACAGTGAGCACTGAGACTGACTGCAACACAAAGACAAACACCACAGTGAGCATTGAGACTGACTGCAACACAAAGACAAACACCACAGTGAGCACTGAGACTGACTGCAACACAAAGACAAACACCACAGTGAGCACTGAGACTGACTGCAACACAAAGACAAACACCACAGTGAGCATTGAGACTGACTGCAACACAAAGACAAACACCACAGTGAGCACTGAGACTGACTGCAACACAAAGACAAACACCACAGTGAGCATTGAGACTGACTGCAACACAAAGACAAACACCACAGTGAGCACTGAGACTGACTGCAACACAAAGACAAACACCACAGTGAGCATTGAGACTGACTGCAACACAAAGACAAACACCACAGCGAGCATTGAGACTGACTGCAACACAAAGACAAACACCACAGCGAGCACTGAGACTGACTGCAACACAAAGACAAACACCACAGTGAGCATTGAGACTGACTGCAACACAAAGACAAACACCACAGCGAGCATTGAGACTGACTGCAACACAAAGACAAACACCACAGCGAGCAGTGAGACTGAATCCTGACTAAGTCTGAAGGCACAGAACACGAAGTTAGTCCAAAGTAATGGGATTACTTGTTACTAACAAAATAGTTACATACATCTTCTCTGCCATGACATCTTTTTTGTTATTTTTATTTATTTGTTTTACAAGCGGTTAGTAATAGTTTAGTGTCAAAATAGTTTATGTCAAACTTGATAGAAAATCTGTAACAATGGTGGACATTTACTTTGGATTGTTATTGTCGATACGTGTAGATACTCCTATCCACAGAGCAGGTAACACAAAGTCCCTAATAAATATGTTAAAATAAATTACTTCTACACCATACAGAAAAGTTAATTTTGCCAGTGCTTGCTAGTCTATTAACCAGTTTTAAATTTAAAGCATTTATGTTTATTGTTCAAGTTTTCACCCGTGCAATACTGTCCTTCAATTACTACATGACAGTGTGATCATTCCACTGTGTGTGTTAACCATAGCAAAGTTTTAAAACTGAGTGAGCAAATGCCTGTCAAAGCGGACTGCAGTTAGTAATCCTTCCAATTACTGATATCTTAAAATTGAAGGGCCATATAAGAATGATAAATATTATAACTCATTTTTACCAGGCCTTTGTTATTCTCTTGCTGCAGCGACATTATAGATGATATAACTAGTTACTGTAAATGAGATGCTGTTTAATAGACACATTTCATTAAGTAAACACAATTTTGAATGTGTTTGAGATTAAAAGTAAAAATACAACACTTGTGAATGTGCTAGTGATAAATGCCAATTCAAAAACCGTCAATCTACCAAGGTAGCAAATTTAATACCAGCCACAATTTCCAGTTATACAGTACATTAGTTTCTTAAAGGATTTCCACTATCACATTAGAAATATACTGTTTAGCACTGATCTGTACAATCTACTGTGCCACCAGCATTTGAATAATGCTTTACATTACACTGATCTGCATGTGATTAAATACATAACCTTTACAGTAAATTATGGGTTACTTGCAATATTTAATGTTAATTAAACCACATATATGCATGCATGTATGTATAATATTGTATACTTAGTGGTAGCATTTAGTAACATTGAAAAACCTGAACCAAATTCGAATACATTTTTACTCATTTTGTCTCTTTTTACCGACACACAACCAATAGTGCCAGTTTTTAACATCTATTAATACTAAGAAATACTATTGGCATTATAGCAGTGCTTCACCCAGAAAGAACCTTAGCAAAGAAGTAACAGTAATTGTTGCCCATTGTTGTTGATACAGGTGTGTGTTTTTCTCTTGTGAATTTCGAGTTCATGCAAGGTGAGAGACAATTCAGCTATCTGCAGCCATTGTGAGGATTTCCCCTTATTAAATCTGTTGCTGGGACCTCTGCCAAGCAGAAACTGAAAACTGCCAAATATTCTACTGTGTTCCACCTCCTTAGTGATGTTGTTGCTCTCTGCTTATTACTATCAAAGTATTATACATTCCAAAGTCCTTTGAGTTGTTTCCTGGGCTGAAGAAGCCCAGGCCTCCAGGGGTAAGCGAATGAGATTGTAGCTAACAAAATAATTCCAGAAATCTTACGTGCTGTGCAGTTCTCTTCCTTACTTAGGTCAAATGTATAGCGCTAGATAGATTTAGATAGTGTTGCACTTCCTCGGGCAATTGCTCCCACCCCTTCAACAGTTTATTTTCTGTCCTTAATTAACCAGTAGCTTCCCCTATTGACTGACATGCTTTCAGACCGTAACACTGCTGAGGTCACATGACCTAGGCAGTGAGTGTAACTGAATTTCCTGGGAGCAACACGTGGAAACTGAGGACTTCCTTTTAATTACATGTTTGCTCTAACATTAGTTTAAAAACTGCATTTGAGATGTGTGTAGCTGATTAAAGGAGTATACAAGACTTACAGAATTCTTTGTTTGGACCATTACACATTAGATAAGAAGCTAGCGATGTAACTTGCAGTGCTGCAGAGTAAACCCAACAAGTTGAATTTGAGACAAATACAACAAAGTTGATCTGATATGGCACCATATTATATAATTGGGCCAAATAAGAAACTGTTAACTGCTCCGAATCGCAGGGAAAGCGCACAGTACTTAGTTTAAAACATCTGTATAAATATACTGTATCAGATTATAAATGCATGTATGACTGGAGCAAAATCAAGGCGGACACAATCAGCACATAAGAGCTCCATTTAATGTTTTTAAATCTACATTAAAAAAAAAACTATTTTTATAAATTAGCTTTTGTAAACTAACCTTTTAGTGTTTTTATTTTGTATTTTTATTTATTTATCTTTTTTTATAGCTTAATCTTACAATTAAAGTGTTTTTATTGTTTAATTCCAATTTTGTTACATTTTTGTATTGCCCTTTTTCATTGTTCTATTTTTACAAACTAGCTTTTTATCTTTTTTTTTCCAATTTATAATTAACCACATTTCTCGCTTTTTTAGTTTAAATTTTATGAAAGTTTGCACAGTTGCATTAGAAATGTTTTTCATTTAATGAGTTAAGTTTTTTTTTTTCTTGTTTTGTTGTGTGTGAAGTGCTTTAGGATCCTTGGGATGTAAGGCAGTATAGAAATGTGAATTATACTGAATTGTATTGTATTGTATTGAATTGAATTGCTTTGTGTTGAATTATACTGTATTGTATTGTATTGTATTGAATTGAATTGTATTGTATTATACTGTATTGTATTGTATTGTCCTCACATTTTGTGCTGCAGCTCATCCTTCCTTGTCTCACATTGTTGTTTCTCTCTGCCAGTTGCTTCCACAGTCTCTGCATACTTGGCTTTGAAACTCTGCAGGTCCTGTGATGTTTGTGTCAAGGTCTGTTGCACTGATTCAATTTCACCTAAAGACACAGAAAGATCAATTGAAGCTACAACAACATTGCATTTATAGAGCGCATTTTAAAGACCAGGTCCTGTCAAAGTGCTGAACAACATTTATAAGAGCAAAATAAAATTCAAATAATAGTGGTTACATGGAACCAGTGTGCAACATGGTGTCAAACCTAACACCACAGTAAACATGTGCTTTACCCCTCCTAACACTACAGTAAACACATGCTTTACAACTCCTAACACCACAGTAAACATGTGCTTTACAACTCCTAACACCACAGTAAACACGTGCTTTACAACTCCTAACACCACAGTAAACATGTGCTTTACCCCTCCTAACACCACAGTAAACACGTGCTTTACAACTCCTAACACCACAGTAAACACGTGCTTTACAACTCCTAACACCACAGTAAACACGTGCTTTACAACTCCTAACACCACAGTAAACACGTGCTTTACAACTCCTAACACCACAGTAAACACGTGCTTTACCCCTCCTAACACCACAGTAAACATGTGCTTTACAACTCCTAACACCACAGTAAACACATGCTTTACCCCTCCTAACACCACAGTAAACACGTGCTTTACAACTCCTAACACCACAGTAAACACGTGCTTTACCCTTCCTAACACCACAGTAAACACGTGCTTTACAACTCCTAACACCACAGTAAACATGTGCTTTACAACTCCTAACACCACAGTAAACACGTGCTTTACAACTCCTAACACCACAGTAAACACGTGCTTTACAACTCCTAACACCACAGTAAACACGTGCTTTACAACTCCTAACACCACAGTAAACACGTGCTTTACAACTCCTAACACCACAGTAAACACGTGCTTTACAACTCCTAACACCACAGTAAACACGTGCTTTACCCCTCCTAACACCACAGTAAACACGTGCTTTACAACTCCTAACACCACAGTAAACACGTGCTTTACCCCTCCTAACACCACAGTAAACATGTGCTTTACAACTCCTAACACCACAGTAAACACATGCTTTACCCCTCCTAACACCACAGTAAACACGTGCTTTACAACTCCTAACACCACAGTAAACACGTGCTTTACCCCTCCTAACACCACAGTAAACACGTGCTTTACAACTCCTAACACCACAGTAAACACGTGCTTTACAACTCCTAACACCACAGTAAACACGTGCTTTACAACTCCTAACACCACAGTAAACACGTGCTTTACAACTCCTAACACCACAGTAAACACGTGCTTTACAACTCCTAACACCACAGTAAACACGTGCTTTACAACTCCTAACACCACAGTAAACACGTGCTTTACCCCTCCTAACACCACAGTAAACACGTGCTTTACAACTCCTAACACCACAGTAAACACGTGCTTTACCCCTCCTAACACCACAGTAAACACGTGCTTTACCCCTCCTAACACCACAGTAAACACGTGCTTTACAACTCCTAACACCACAGTAAACATGTGCTTTACAACTCCTAACACCACAGTAAACACGTGCTTTACAACTCCTAACACCACAGTAAGCAAGTTGTGCTTACAATTGAAAGTTGTTGTTTTTCGTAAACCTATGAATTTTACTGCTGTGTAAATAACCAGACACTAATGCAAGTGTACACAACACTGTGGCTGGGCAGGTTTTTGTGTAAATGTATATTGTAAGTAGTGCGTATTTATTGTAATTAATTCATATTAATGAAGTACATTATTGTTACTGGAGATGGACTGTCCTGCCCTCTCGACCAGCCGACCAACGGCACTAATCTTGTTCATGCAGGCAGATAAAGTCTGTGTATCCAGCAAGGGCCAGGGTATAACAAAGGTTCCATTTATTCACTTCAGGGCTGCTGCAAAACCAAAGCCAACTGGGCTAAAGAAGCTGAAATTTACAGACGTGTGTGTGTGAGAGAGAGAGAACCAGAACCAGGGTTGGATCCTGAGGAGTGAGTGAGCAAATCGAAACTGACGACAGCCGGAGTTCCTTTATTATTGAACAGAGAAGATTAGTTAAGAACATAAAGTTTATAAATGAGAGGAAACTATTCGGCCCATCTTGCTCGTTTGGTTGTTAGTAGCTTATTGATCCCAGAATCTCATCAAGCAGCTTCTTGAAGGATCCCAGGGTGTCAGCTTCAACAACATTACTGGGGATTGGGTTCCAGACCCTCACGATTCTCTGTGTAATAAAATGCCTCCTATTTTCTGTTCTGAATGCCCCTTTGTCTAATCTCCATTTCTGACCCCTGGTCCTTGTTTCTTTTTTCAGGTCGAAAAAGTCCCTTGGGTCGACATTGTCAATACCTTTTAGAATTTTGAATGCTTGAATCAGGTCGCCACGTAGTCTTCTTTGTTCAAGACTGAATAGATTCAATTCTTTTAACCTGTCTGCATATGACATGCCTTTTAAACCCGAAATAATTCCAGTTGCTCTTCTCTTCAGGGATTGTAGAGCCCACCAAAGTTTTCGTACACTGTGTTGTATGCACTCCATGAGCTGCCATTGCTGGTAGTGTCATGTGAGCTGTTCAGTGTGTTGATCTGTAAATAAATCCTGTTTGCCTGCGGGGGGGGGTGTATCAACTTCAACCTCCGTCTCGATCTCCTGCCTGTCACTCAGCAGCGGATGCACGCAGTCACAAGCATTAATACCCTGTATCTTTCTAAACAAGGGATTTAGGGGAGCTTCCTAATAAAAGCTGAATCTCAAAACGCTAATTGTGTGAATATAGTAATTGTTACAGCTTTGTATAATGGTATGTAACAGGGCCAGGAGCCCTGTACATGAAAAGGGGGCAAGGCAAAGCCCTACTTTAAAATGTTTTTGTATGTGAAGAATGAACAAGGTGCCGTCCGTGACGTTATTGTTTTGTTTTTATTTTATATTTAGTTAAGAATGGGGTACTCCCTGCCTCTGTGCATATTTTATATTTACTTTGTATTTTGATTTATTTATTGTATTTGTGATGGCGTAGCTGTGTGTTTTTGTATTTGTGATGGCGTGGCTGTGTGTTTTTGTATATGTGATGGCGTGGCTGTGTGTTTTTGTATTTGTGATGGCGTGGCTGTGTGGTTTTGTATTTGTGATGGCGTGGCTGTGTGGTTTTGTATTTGTGATGGCGTGGCTGTGTGGTTTTGTATTGTGTTGCAGCGTGTATGGGAAGTCCCATCCACGTTAATGAACTCATGCAGATTGTGGCCGAGGGGTAATAGAATAATTACGAGCTAGTTACACCCCTCGGCCACGGTATATAAACCTGCAGCTCTCCCTGCTCAAGGTGGGTGTTTGAAAGGAGGAACGAGAGTCAGCGAGTGGATTAAAAACTAGACTCAAATATGAATAGGAACAGTGACAGCAACTGCAGCTGCCCAGCCTGACCTACTGTTTGTGTTTAGTGTTCATGATTATTTTGTTAAAACTTTTATTTTGCTCTTTTGTTAAGCCTTTTTTTTTTGTTTTACTATTTAAACAAAAACGGAGCACACCGCGTCTTTTGCCCGGCAGTACTGCGTTTGTTGAGTGTTGTGTTTTGTGTTCAAGATTTATTTTTGTTAAAACTTTTATTTTGCTTTTTTTTTTTGTTTTACTATTTAAACAAAAACGGAGCACACCGCGTCTTTTGCCCGGCAGTACTGCGTTTGTTTTTGGTCCCTGCTTCTGGCCTGACGTCAACACACGGCTACCCTGTCACATGGTATTAAAGCAGGATTCATTTATCTGAGTTTTTACATATCCGCCCTTACTCTGGTCCCACCGCAGTCGGATACGCGACGGACTGCTGTATTTACATTTTAAAACAATCTCAGTCCTTCAAAGATTCAGTCTCTGAGGCTTGTTGCTTAGTCTTCCTGATCTTGTCATTTGGGTTGTAGTAGGAGGATGCCAGTTCACAGGAGTAGACAAGGATGGCAAAACTGTGGCTGTCAGCTGTGGTTGGTCCCTGTCATTTTGGGTGATGTCAGAGTGAAGGTGTAGACCTGTACGCTAGAAGCATGCGGTATGGGTCTTTAGCTTGCTTCAGCAGGTTTTTCACAGTCTGAACTGTTCGCTCCACTTCGCCGTTGCTTTGCTGGAACTAAAACCATAATCTTTTGCAAATGTAGCAAAGTATAGCCCACAGACTGTGATCCGTTGTCCGTCACAAGAGTCTCCGGAATCCTGTGATATGCAAAGATGGACTTCAGGTGTACAATGAAGTCTGATGATCTTGTTGGTGTAAGGTTAGTTCTCTCTACATATCTAGAGAAAAAAATCTACAACAGTGAGGTAGTTGTTGCTGTCAGGCATGAAGAAATCTGCTCCTAACTTCAACCAAGGCCATTCAGGTAGGTCTGATGGCACTGGAGGTTCTGTGTGATTGGTGTGCTCTTTGATACGTGTTCTGCATTTCAGAAGTGGCTCGTTGGGTTGTTGGCTATGACCAGGCCACCATACTTGGCTTGGCTTGTCTTGGTTGTTCAAGGCAATTAGTGTGGCAGGATAGCATCAGCAATGCAACTCAGAGACAAGAAGCTGCAGTGCTGTTGCGCAAATTTATTCCAGACTTAAATAACGCTTTCTGTAGCCTCTATGGTCTGTATAAACGTAGCATGTTGACATGGCTTTTTTCGTTTCTTTAATGTGATTTCTAAAATATACCGGTCATTTTTTTTTAAATTTATGGCGCTTGCTTACAGTACCAAGTGCAGCAACAGCCTCGGGTCCAAACTGTCAGCCAAGTGTAGATATACTGTTTACATCCTCGCTATGTGGCCTTTATTATACGATTAAATACTGATTTTCAAAAAAAAGAAAAAAAACTGATGATGATGTTGGCTCGTACAGCTCTAAATAAGGAACCAGGATTTGAATTAACATTTGCAATTGAAAGAAAACTGAAACTTTGTTGATGGGGGGGGGGGGGGGGGGGGGTTGTACTGTGTTCTTCAATGAATAGGATAGAGCCAGAATACTGGATGCAGCCACAAATAGGTACTGTACCTGTAATTCTACTTTTATTCACAGTCTCATTGCTATTATTATTATTATTATTATTATTATTATTATTATTATTATCATTATTATTATTATTATTAGTGGTAGTAGTGACATATAATAAAGAAAATCAAAGAATAAAAACAGTACTAATATTATTAATAATTTAGCTAATGCCTTTATCCAAGGTAACTTACTCCAGCAGCTTGTTCATTTTGGATTGTCCTTTTACTGTAGCGAACAAAAGGCTTTGGACCCAAACAGGGTTGTTATAGCGAAGGTGTACTGTATTTAGTATTTGTATGTTTAATACACGACCCTTACACATTTTCATATATAACGCGTGCACATTTGTTATTTCATTTTTGTCATTTTTCACCTCCCATAGTGTTCAACATTTAACAGAGGGTATAAAGAAGTTTGGAATTTCGAAGTTTGGAAGGTCAGAATCCAATATCATCCCTTACAAAAAAGTAATATACGGCAAGTATAAAAATTGTCTTGTTTTATATACACGGCATGCATGGGGAAGGGCAGCAGCAGGGCTGGTAGGTGACGTAATCACACACAAAGACATAAGCCCGATATACGCTCCTTACAAGGAGCTGGCTCCTTTGTACAGCAGTATCAGCGCTATGCTTTATCTCTAGAGGACCTGGGTTAGTGCTTTTAACCTCTTCTCAGGGAACAGTGCATTACACAACACTGCCCGCTACACGACCACGCTAAACACTGTAAGAATACAGACACCAAAATCAAGGATATGCCCCCCAAGTACCTTGCATAAGAGTTACTTTTGCTGTGACATTGGCAAAGGTCAAAATTTCATTATGCAGTGCAGTGAGATTGTCATGTAAAATGATCTGAAACAAAAAAAAAGAATCAGTAATTTACTATTAGTA
The DNA here is from genome assembly GCF_017654505.1 of Polyodon spathula. Classification (NCBI taxonomy): domain Eukaryota; kingdom Metazoa; phylum Chordata; class Actinopteri; order Acipenseriformes; family Polyodontidae; genus Polyodon; species Polyodon spathula. Next base: position 934,048 of record NC_054560.1, read on the forward strand.
TTTCTGAACAAAAAACACACATATTGTAAAGTAAATCTTAATTTAAAAGTTTAAAAAAAGGTAACATATAACAAACAGTTATACAGTAAATTTCAAACTCCCCCACACAGCCAAAAATAACTGCATTCTGCCAAAATCAAAACGGAAAAAACTAGAATTCAATGCACTCGTTTTTCCCAATGCTGACCTATGCATTTGTTCAATTGTAGAAAATACAGCTTAGTGAAAACAAAACTATTTTACTTTGTTATTAAATTAACTATATACCAGCACTGGATTTCAATACCTCAAAATCTCTTAAGTGTAAGTGCAAATTTAAAGAAACAACTGTTATTTTTCATGATTGCTCGAGGTACAGGAGAGCATTCTGAAGCTTACCTTTTGTTCCTGGCACAAGATAAGGGATGAGTTGACTGTGTTCAGGTTTTTTTCACCCTGAGCCAGCATAGCCTGTAGTCTAGTCTGGTTTTCTTTGCTCATCTCCAGAAATTCCACTTTTGTCTCATGCAAGTCAGAGGAGTTAGAGAAGTGTAAATCATTCTCATTATTTCTCTTTACTGCAAAAATGGTAGCCACTATTGCCCATACTACCAGAATTACCAACAAAACTCCAAGGAACAAGTTTCGTAATCCAGCCATTCTGGTAAAAAGAAATTATGTCTATCTAGTTCGCTTGGTTCTTTGTGACTAAGAGGGAGTTTTGCTAAAAAAATCTACACTGTGCTGTTATTGGAACTCTCCCAATCTCTAGAATGTTCATTAAGTTGCACAACAGGAAGAGGGTGTTCTTTTCATGGAAATTAAATATTATAATGTTTACCTCAGAGTTTATAACAAGAATTGAAATATGTAGTAGAACTCTTGTATGCACTTTAAGAACGTTGTAAATAGCAAAGAGGGGATGGTTCTGGGGAACACAAAAATAACCAATGACTGAGAAATCAACACAGAGGGGGAACCAACTAACTAAAAGTAGCATCAAACTGTGGAGCATGCTATGGAGGCACTTGCAATGAATCAAGAAGATGTTCTTAATTGTAATGAACACAATGGGCCTTATTTATGAAAGGGCACTAAATTTGGAGTTAGTGCGCACTTAAAGTAGTGAGCCTAACATGTGTGATAAATCTACATTTACTGCCCCATTTACTAACAGAGAATGCATTAATTTGCGTGAACTGCATTTGGCTAATTTACATACCACACCGTGCACACTACATGTATTGTGAGCGATAATTTAATGTTTACAATAATGTCTACAATAACTACCCGTGACCACCTTCATATAAAAAGCCCCAGCAGTCCAGGCGTATCTTTTGGTCAGTAGCGAAAGTGGAGGCAGCTTACATTGACCGAAAATGAGTGATCAACAGACACAGTCCTCCGCAGGGGACTGGCAGAGGCAACACAAAGTGAAACTGCTCTGCTTACCTTTTCATTTTAACATGTATTCTTTGTCTGATGCAAAAAAAAAATAAAATAAATGCGTACGGCCTGCCCATTAGTTTCTAAACTTGCACTGATGTTGTAGTGTACCGTTTTGAAACTCCTCTTTAAAACAACCACCTCTTTAATATAACACAAGTATTCAACGTGTGCAGTCTGCCAGCTCAAAGAGGTAGTAAAATAGCCACTCAAGTGGCGCACAGGGTCCGTTTCCTCACGCAGACGTGTAACAGCACAGCACGTATAATTTTGATTAGGTTAGTGAAGCGAAGGCTTCTTTAAATTATTTATTTTACTTTGCATAACATTTAAAACCAGTAGCTGGAGATGCAATGGAAGTGAAAGGTGGAGGCGGAACACTGAAGATTCCTAAATCATTAGCCAGATAATTTTTTCACTGAATAATTTTAACCAACATGTCTGATTTGCAGTGCAATGGTTGCAGTTATGAGATAGATTATAACATACACAACTGATGCGGTATGCCCTGAAATGGCAGGTAAGATTATCTTTAATGTTATTGAAGCTCTTTTAATTTAATCATGAACACAACCACAGGAAATTACTTTTACTTCAAGAAGCCATGGAAAGTGCAGAATTTTGAAGGAAAAAATGTGTGTAAGAACGTGAAGAACCTTTGAAGGAACTAGCTGGGATTACAACAGAGGATGCACCATATATGACTGGGCAAAAGAATGGACTGAATAGCAGAGTGCTGGAAAAAATTACAGAAAGAAATGCAGAACTACCAGTTTTCTTATACTGGATTCTGCATCAACAGGCATATGTAGAAAAGTTGCAGAATTACTACACAGAGCATTGTTATCAAGTGTCCAGACAGAAGTCATAAAAAGGTACATTTCACAGTGGTCCTGTTTCTGTTTTTTTTTATTTTGCATTTTCAGTTTGCCAGTGTCTTCTTATTCAGCGCTGTTAAAAACATTCTATTTTGAAATATATGGTACATATTGAGACTTAGAATGATCTACTTACAGCTTTTTTTTTTTTACTGTTTGAGATTTCCACTGAAATTAAAATACAATACTCTTCTATTTCCTTTATTATATTACTTTCATTTTAACTGAAAGCTGGTTTTTAAAAGGTTTTTGTGAATTGGAGCTTCTGACATCATGTTGGAATAAAACATAATAAATCATTTAAGACAAGAACAAATAGTTTAGTATTTGTCAATGCATTGCCCTGTAGATTAGTTTACTATTTGTCAATGCATTGCCTTGTTGATTAGTTTACTATTTGTCAGTGCATTGCCCTGTAGATTATCTATGATTCTCCTAACAACAGTCTGCTAGTAGACACAGATCTACTGCACTCAGATTGCTACCTCATACACAGAAATCGAAAGTGAAACTTCAGTTTTTCAGTGGAAATTCTCTTTGTCAACAGCAGATGCCAGGAGTATTAATCATACGCTTTACTCGTTACTTAAAGAGATAATAACAGAAAGCATTCAATTGTTGAGCTCTACGTATTTAACATTCTGTTTTCCAGAACTTTGCACCAATCCTCACCAAATTTAGGTAATGAGGGATTATTGTGTGACTGTGAGGACGCTCTGTATGGGATTATTGTGTGATTGTGAGGATGCTCTGTATGGGATTATTGTGTGATTGTGAGGACGCTCTGTAATGAGGGATTATTGTGTGATTGTGAGGGCGCTCTGTAATGAGGGATTATTGTGTGATTGTGAGGACGCGCTGTATGGGATTATTGTTTGATTGTGAAGACGCTCTGTAATGAGGGATTATTGTGTGATTGTGAGGGCGCTCTGTAATGAGGGATTATTGTGTGACTGTGAGGACGCTCTGTATGGGATTATTGTGTGATTGTGAGGATGCTCTGTATGGGATTATTGTGTGATTGTGAAGACGCTCTGTAATGAGGGATTATTGTGTGATTGTGAGGACGCTCTGTATGGGATTATTGTGTGATTGTGCTCTGTATGGGATTATTGTGTGATTGTGAAGACGCTCTGTAATGAGGGATTATTGTGTGATTGTGAGGACACTCTGTATGGGATTATTGTGTGATTGTGAGGACGCTCTGTAATGAGGGATTATTGTGTGATTGTCAGGACGCTCTGTAATGAGGGATTATTGTGTGATTGTGAGGACGCTCTGTATGGGATTATTGTGTGACTGTGAGGACGCTCTGTATGGGATTATTGTGTGATTGTGAGGATGCTCTGTATGGGATTATTGTGTGATTGTGAAGACGCTCTGTAATGAGGGATTATTGTGTGATTGTGAGGACACTCTGTATGGGATTATTGTGTGATTGTGAGGACGCTCTGTAATGAGGGATTATTGTGTGATTGTCAGGACGCTCTGTAATGAGGGATTATTGTGTGATTGTGAGGACACTCTGTATGGGATTATTGTGTGATTGTGAGGATGCTCCATAATGAGGGATTATTGTGTGAGTGTGCGGACACTCTGTATGGTATTATTGTTTGATTGTGAGGACGCTCTGTAATGAGGGATTATTGTGTGATTGTGAGGATGCTCTGTATTGGATTATTGTGTGATTGTGAGGACGCTCTGTATGGGATTATTGTGAGGATGCTCTGTATGGGATTATTGTGTGATTGTGAGGACGCACTGTAATGAGGGATTATTGTTTGATTGTGAGGACGCTCTGTAATAAGGGATTATTGTGTGATTGTGAGGACGCGCTGTATGGGATTATTGTTTGATTGTGAAGACGCTCTGTAATGAGGGATTATTGTGTGATTGTGAGGGCGCTCTGTAATGAGGGATTATTGTGTGACTGTGAGGACGCTCTGTAACGAGGGATTATTGTGTGATTGTGAGGACGCTCTGTAACGAGGGATTATTGTGTGATTGTGAGGACGCTCATTAACAGAGTTCGAAATTAACACTCGCCCAATGCTGTTTTAAACATATTGTATATACAGACATAAACCAAGCTGTATTCCCAGTGCGTGGAATCGACAGCGTGGGAGAAGTACAGCCGTGGAAATGTACAGAGCAGTTAAAAGCAGTTTGAAAGCAGGTTGACAGCTGCAGAAGCTAAACTAAACTTCCAAAAAAAAAAAAAAATGACATGGTCTTCAAACCAGTAATCTGTGACACCTGCATGATGTGGGAAATCTGAGAAAACCCAGCAGAGCTAAACCAAGTGTATGCAAAGTGGCGCACAATCCAGGGCTTGCTTAAACTAGTAAGTATGCTAGAAATGGAACTGCAGGAAATGAGACAGCAACAGGATTTTGAGGAGCTGGCACACCCACAATTCCTGGAAGTCTGTACCACCCCTAACAGACTAAAAGCTACCAGGGAGATAGAAGAGGAGGGTCAAACCAGCTGGGTTCAGGTAGGCAGAAGCAGGGAAAATAGAAACTTTGTCAAAAAACAGCTACCCGAAATCAAAACATCAAACAAATTTGAGCCACTTCAAAATTTAGATGATCAAAACCAACATCAAGAGAACGAAAGGAACAACATTCAGGACCCTATTAACTTTGGTGGCCGGTTAGCAAAAAGAAGGGAGGTCATGATTGTTGGGGACCACATATTGAGAAACACATACATTTCAGTTCACAGTTTGGACCCCCTTACTACAACAGTGTGCTGCTTTCCAGGAGCTTTTGTCACACACATCATTAAGAACGTGGACAGGCTCATAAAACGAACAGGAGACGACGGGGTAGTCGTCGTCCACATCAGTACAAACATTGGAAGAGACAGGCCAAAATCCCTGCAAAACAAATTCAGAGAGCTCGGAAGGAAATTAAAAGACAAGACAAAAACTGTGGTATTTTCTAGGATACTGACCAGCGCCTTGCAAAGGAGCATACAGACAACTGGAAATACATAATCAAAATGCATGGCTGAAATCGTTGTGCACACAACAAGGCATCACCTTTCCTGAACATTGGACTACATTCTAAAACAAGGACTATCTATATAGGCAGGATGGATTGCACTTAAATAAAAAGGGGACCAATCTACTCGGAGAAAGGATCCTTGTGGAGTTTCAGAAGCATTTAAACTAGAAAGGAAGGGGGGAGAAATCAACAAAAAAAAACAGAAGGGAGATCACATCAAAACAAGGACAACTCAGGCAAGACAAATGTTAAATGTATTTATCTAAATGCTAGAAGTATCAGAAACTAAATTTTAGAAGTTGAAGCTACTGCACTAACAAGTAACTATGATGTGATAAGGGTTGTCTGAGAGTGATTGGGACGAATATAATATTTGTGGGTATACACTCTATAGGAAAGACAGGCAGGACAGAAGAGGTGGAGGGGTAGCGCTATACATAAGAAACAGTCTTGAAGCCCAGGTGTTAAACCTGGACAAAGAAAATAAAGCCAAATCAATATGGGTCAGAATAATGGACAACAATTCAAAGGGCATAATAATAGAAGAACATAAGATTTACAAATGAGAGGAGGCCATTTTGCCCATTTTGCTCATTTGGTTGTTAGTAGACTGTTGATCCCAGAATCTCATCAAGCAGCTTCTTGAAGGATCCCAGGGTGTCAGCTTCAACAACATTACTGGGGAGTTGGTCCCAGACCCTCACAATTCTCTGTGTAAAAAAGTGCCTCCTATTTTCTGTTTTGAATGCCCCTTTGTCTAATCTCCATTTGTGACCCCTGGTCCTTGTTTCTTTTTTCAGGTCGAAAAAGTCCCTTGGGTTGACATTGTCGCCGCGTAGACTTCTTTATTCAAGACTGAATAGATTAAATTATTTTAGCCTGTCTGCATATGACACGCCTTTTAAATACGGAATAATTCTGGTCGATCTTCTTTGCACTCTTTCTAGAGTAGCAATATCTACTTCCCTTGATTTAAATTCAACACTTTTCACTATATACAGTGCATATAGTAAGTATTCAACCCCCTTGGACGTTTTCACAGTTTGTTGTGTTACAACCAGAAATCTTGATGCATTTAAATGGAATTTTTTTTTCCAACACTTTTCATTATATATCTGAGCATCTTGTTGGCCTTTTTTATAGCTTCCCCACATTGTCTAGATGAAGACATTTCTGAGTCAACAAAAACTCCTTTTTCGTAGATTCCTTCTCCAATTTCAGTATCTCCCATATGATATTTATAATGCACATTTTTATTGCCTGCATGCAGTACCTTACACTTTTCTCTATTAAATGTCATTTACCATGTGTCTGCCCAGTTTTGAATCTTGTCTAGATAATTTTGAATGACCTTTCCTCCTATTTTTGTGTCTGCAAATTTAACAAGTTTGCTTAATATACCAGAATCTAAGGCATTAATGTAGATTAGGAAGAGCAGAGGACCTAATACTGATCCCTCTGGTACTCCACTGGTTACCTCGCTCCTTTTTGAGGTTTCTCCTCTAATTAGTACTTTCTGTTTTCTACATGTTAACCACTCCCTAATCCATGTACATGTGTTTCCTTGAATCCCTACTGTGTTCAGTTTGAAAATTTTTTATGCAGGACTTTGTCAAAAGCTTTCTGGAAATCTAAATAAACCATGTCATATGCTTTGCAATTACCTATTATCGATGTTGCATCCTCAAAAAAATCAAGCAGGTTAGTTAGATCTGAGCATTAACACAATCCTTACAGCACTGACGCACAGACCTTATCAGCCTCGGGATAGACTGCTGTGGGATGTTCCGCCACTCTTCCTGGGCAGCTGCAGCCAGCTGGTGAAGGTTGGCTGGCTGCAGTTGCCCCACCAGTTGTTTTGAACAACGCATCAGTCAACGTAACGGTCCTGGACGGTGTGGTGACTGTCTGCCTTTCAGGACGGGCCTGTCCTTCATAGAGCCGGTTTCCTTGTTTCTCTGGACTAGTCTGCAGATTGTTGAACCAGAATATTTCATTCTCTGGGCAACTTCTCTCACAGACAGGTCGCCTTCAATCATGCCGACAGCAACCAGGAGATCTTCATTACTCAAGCGGGGCATGATCGTATCTTTCGCTGTTCTTGCATTAATTCAAATCATATTTTTTCGATTGGCTATTTATACAGATTCTTAATTCTTCAATAAGGCTCGCTCTTATACTGAAGTGCCAGCTCTGTTGGCAAGATGTATCCAAAAAGAAAACAAACAGTTCAAACAAGATTTCAAACAAAATAAAACAACCAAAAAAATTCTGATGTAAAACACCTGGACTGATAACCACATCCAGTTGGTGAATAAGTAATTCCACCTGGGGGTTGGGGTTTTTCTAGCTTTCTTGGCTTTTTAGGAAACCCTTCTCCTACCCTTGTTCGGCACTCTGGTCCTTTGTGAGTCCCAGCAGCGGACAAGCCGTTCCTCATAGCCCCTTTAGAGAACAGGGAATCGCAGACACAAAGAACCACAGCATTATCCCACATGGATTCCAGTTATTCCATTCTGGCTCTTCTACAGATAAACCCAGGATGTTCTCGGGTCAGAAAACAAAACAAACAGCCCCCCAGGCTGGCGGTACATGCCCTCTTTTACCAGCCAGGTATTGGGCTGTTACTGGCTACAGGTGTGGGCCAATTAAGTCTAACAATGTAACAATGGTGAAACCATAATCGCCTACCTAACCACACCTGCAGCCTGTTAGCCCGTTAACTCCTTGACGTTATGGCAGGCACGGATGCTGCCCACAGGTCTATCTGATCATTACTGGCAACACCTGTGGGCTCGTACCAAGACTGCCACAAACGCCTCCTGGTGGTGAACTTGTGAGCTGGCTCACATTCCCTCCCTCTTTGCAGCTGCATATCCTTGGAAAAGAGAACAGAGCAGCCTTGACAGCACATCAGTATTTACATGTTCCTTACCAGCCCGGTGTTTTATATCCAAACAGTAAAGCTGGAGGGTCAATAACCAACATGTAAGATGTGGGTTGCTATCCTTCTGGCTATACAACCACTTAATAGGGGAATGGTCAGTGACGAGTCTGAAACAGCGACCCCACAAGTAATATCTTTCCATGGGTTTTTGGACAAGGGTAATTATGAATGACCTCCACCTTTTTTCCTGGGGCTTCAACCACCCCTGCCCCATAGTATACCCTAGATATTGGGTCTCAGAGAAGGCTAACCGGCACTTGTTTGGGTTTGCAGTTAAACCTGCCTCCCTGATCAAGTCTAGCACTGCCTATAGGCTTTGTAAGTGGGTAAGCCAGTCATCACTAAATAAAACGACATTATCCAAATACGCCCCAGCATAGGAGGTGTGAGGACGCAGCACCTGGTCCATTAACCTCTGAAATGTGGCAGGGGCCCCGTGTAGACCAAAAGGCAGAAGGGGTGGCAAAGGCTGTCTTTTCATAGGAGCTCGGGGTCAACGGCACCTGCCAGTATCCTTTAGTTAAATCCAGAGTGGAGATATACTTGCCAGTTCCCAACCGCTCCAGGAGCTTATCTACCCTGGGCCATGGGAGAAGCATCAAACTTAGAACAGTATTTAATTTCCTGAAATCTATACAGAATCGAATTGACCCGTCTGGTTTAGCCACCATAACCACTGGGCTGCACCACTGGCACCCTAATGTACCTTTGCTGTACTTTAACTTCAGGTTCAGTCTCGATCCAGTGTGGTGTGAGGTGTGTGGACCCTGGGAGGTCTGAGAAGACTGCTACATTTCCCTGGACTAGTCAGTCTAACTCGACTTGCTGTTACTTACTCAGGTGACCACCCATAGCTACTGCGAGGGAACCCCCTGGTCAATTCTCCCTCCCTTCTAGGTCTGGCTGCCTGAAAACAATCCTGGTCTTTCCAGGGCTTCAACAAATTAATATGATAAATCTGGTGCGTCTTCCGCCTCCCTGGTTGATGTACGTTGTAGTTAACCAGGCCCATTCTCTCTATAAGCATAATCTACTATCATTAACACATTCAAATCCCGACTTTTTGGCAGGGGCCCTATTAAATCAATCCTTGATTTATCCTTTCAAATGGGACCTCTATGATGGGCACGGGAACCAGAGGGGTTCTAGGGGACTTCTTACTGGTCACCCGCTGACACTGGCAGGACTCACAAAAGTCAACCACATCGCACCACACCCCTAACCAGTAAAACCTATGCAAAATCCTGGCCCTCGTTTTATCTGCCCCGAAATGTCCCCCAAGTAAGTGTACATGTGCTAGGTTTAATACAGTCTTCCTAAGGTTGGGGCTCCTCCTCCATCTCTACCTCTGTACTTGGACTGGAAGTGGATGGCTGAGTCCCTTCCCCCTGTCCCAACAGGCCTGCCCCTACTTTAACCAACTCTAAAAACTGTGGGCAGTTTTTCCCTGTGATCATCGCAAAGGGCAGGGCAGGAACTACACCAACCTTTACTAAAAAATTCTGGCCCAGTACCTCCACCCCGATCACTACTGCGGGATATGGTTTAATGTCCCTGTAGCAGGGGAGATCTGTGCTGACTCTGCTGGTGTGTTCACGATGCTGCAGGAAGGGGGCGACAGTTGTCCAACAACCGCCTGTGAGTCATGGCAGTGACACAGGGAGGTGGGAAAGTGGGTGTGTGGACTTTCCCCCTCTCTGAATGGCTGAGAGGCGGGTCTTGGGGGAGACTGTTAGCCCTATAAGTTAACGCTCTGGTGTTTCCTCAGGTCTGCCCTGTTAGACACGTCGAGAGTGCGGAAGCTCTGGTCCAGGACTGGGAATCAGCCGAAAGAAAAAGAAAGAGTCTCACAGCGAGACAGTGAGAGTGGGAAACCCTTGGGCAGACCCCGGAGTATTGTAACGGAGCAGGCTAGTTAGCCGGCAGTGTAGGACGGTGATCCGGGTCGCACGGGTAGCGGCAACTGGGATATAGCTGTCAAGTGCAGCACCTTTTCTTTGTAGTTTTGTTACTGTTTTATTTTCCCTGTTTCTTTGTGCCTTCTGTTTTGAATTATTGTTTCGAAGCACCTGCAAGGGCACCGGTGTTGTGTACCATCGCTTGGTATTCCCGTGGCTCTGTTTACCATCGTTGGTAAATCAGACCACGGACCCACAGCGCCATCTGCGGGACAAAAGAAAAAATAGCAACCCGAAATAAAACTGGGCACCTGTGCGGTATTCACCTGTCTGTCTCCTGTGTCAGTGAATTACCCACCACCCTTGCACAGTCCCCATGAATACATTCTATGTACACATCCTTACTATCTTGCGTGTACTTCTCCAATGGTACTAAGTCCCTCGTAACTAAAGTTTCTGAGCTCCCCGAATCTATCAGAGCAACCACAACTTGACCCTCCACCCTCACTTTAACAATAAAGGGATCGGTACTCACTGAGCTGGTTTGGAGACATGGTATACTCCGGTGAATGCCTCCTGCACTGCCTGGTGATATGCCCAATAGTGCCACTTTGAAAGCACTGGATAGCTTCCTGCTGATTGGTGGTGGTGGCAGGGGCCCCTTGCTTCCCAGGAAGGTGTCGGTGTGGTCCTTGGGCTCCTCTGCGGTGATCATCTCCAGGCGCTGGTTTTCGGTCCAAGCGGACGAAGGCTTCATTGTAGTGGGTCCCCTCTTCTCCTGGACCTGCCGGTTCACATGCCCCAGAACCTGTGCTGCGGTATAGCGTTCCAAAGCAGCTATGGTGTCATCCAGGGTGCTGGGGTCTGTTCCTGCTACTCGCTGTCTGACTGCCACAGATAGGCTCCGGGTGAACCTGTCCATTACCATCAACTCGACCACCACTGAGCTCGGGTGAAGCCACTTCTTCGCCAGTGTAGCAGGTCGAATAACTGGGAACGCTCCGGCTGCTCAGGGTTGTATTGCCAGTCATAAAACCCCCGAGCTCGAAGCAGTCACCCCCAGTCGGGCCAGCATCTCTGCTTTTAACTTTGGATCATTGCAAACCGCTGCTCGGTCTAGGTCAACATAGGGTTTCTGCGCCTCCCCCCACAGGAATGGCATTAGTATGATCACCCATTCTGCCGGGGGCCATTTCTCACGCTTGGCGGTCCGCTCAAAGAACCTTAATAGCCTTCTACGGTCGTCGTCGTCGGGGGTCATCTTGGACAACACCTGTCTGGGTCCCGTTTGTCGATGAGTCCCCAGGGTTTCGGGCAAAAGCCCTTCTTCAGCTGTTTAAAAAGAAAAGTAAACACAGTGCAGTAAACTGTTGTACAAGAATTGTAATAATACAAAAATTCTGTGAATGATTACTTTTCTTTTTAAACAGCTGAAGAAGGGCTTTTGCCCGAAACATCCTGAAAATAAGATTTTTTAATCTTTTAAATTTCCTTTATAATATATAATAATATATATTAGCTCAAAGAGTCAAAGAGAGAGAGAGAGAGAGAGAGAGGATTTGTCCGTTCACACTGTTGGGCCCTAAGCTGAAAGTGAGGTTTATGTATTTGGCGAATACGATATGTCTAAGATTCACATGTACAGTTTGGTTAAGTATGTACCTTGATCCGATGATAAAGTTTGTAAAATGGGAGAGGTTTGTTTTTTCAGGAATACGTTAAGCTCCAGCGGATCAAAACAGTGCAAAAAACACAAGGCCAATTGCCCAACTGGGGCGAACTAACCCCCCAGTGGTGGTTGCACATTTGTGCCTGTGTTGGTCATGCTTTGTGCCTAATTTTCAAATGTCCCCGAAACTTTGATGTCACTTTTTTGTGGTTGCCAATTTCACTTTGTACCCCGTTTAACTGGGTGGGTAGCCACCGCAACAATACGGTCAACACGGCGAAACGATACTTTGACCCGTGCCACAGGTCACCGCAGAGCTCTATTAAGAAATGCAAGCATGTTTATAACTTCGACTGGACTTAAGGGGTGTAGACACATGAGGAAAAACAGGGGGTAGTAATAGATGGCCAGCTGTCTTTCTGATAATCTCATTAACGAATTCAAAGGGCCGTGATTGAAAGAAGGGGAGGTGGGGGCTCTTAAAGTGCGGTTACAAGAATGGTAAAAGGAATGTTTTTCAGGCACAATAAACACGGATCAAACACGTGAAAAACACAAGCCAAGTTAGAGAAACAACTGGGGCAACTTTGACCCCCCATCGGTGGTTTTACAGTTGTGCCTATTTGCTATGTGCTGGGCAAGGTTGTCCCAGTGCTTTCTTAAATGGCTGGGCACTTTTGATAACTTGCCGGACATTCTTAAGCAATTGAGTGTAACATAATCTGGGGGTGTATGGAAGCTGCTTGTCTGTGTGCTCTTTTTCTGGATGTCACACTTATTATACATATGTCTAAAACAAGACTTATTAAGTAATTATGAAATGTATCCGGACGTATCTTAAGGCTTAAGCATTCGAGAATCTGGGTGTGTGTCACTCGAATCCAATACAATTTGATAAAAATTAAATTCTTGAGTAAAAAGAATTTAAATGACTTCAAAATGATAGAAGCATTGTTAAATGAACATTAAAACATTGTGGCAGATGTCACTCACTTGAGTATTTCTTTGCGAGTACGAGTGTGATTGTGAGTATGAGTAATGGGTTAGAGTTAGGGTTAGGGTTGTGAGTATGAGTAATGGGTTAGTAGGGTTAGGGTTACGATTGTGAGTATGAGTAATGGGTTAGGGTTATGATTGTGAGTATGAATAATGGGTTAGTAGGGTTAGGGTTGTGAGTACGAGTAATGGGTTAGGGTTAGGGTTGTGAGTATGAGTAATGGATTAGTAGGGTTAGGGTTATGGTTGTGACAATGAGGAATGGGTTAGGGTTAGGGTTGTGAGTATGAGTTAATGGGTTAGGGTTAGGGTTGTGAGTATGCGTAATGGGTTAGGGTTGTGAGTATGAGTAATGGGTTAGGGTTAGGGTTAGGGTTAGGGTTGTGAGTAGAGATGCACCGAAATTCAAGTTTCTGGGATTTGGCCGAATACAGAACCGAATACTGAATCTACAAAATCTGTCAAGAAAACTGAAGGAAACTGTTGAATGCAAATCAGACTGGCAGCTACGAACAAGGGACACATACAATCTATAGTTTTGAGCCTTTTAGTTAATAGTATTTTTATTACCAAATGGAAATATATCCCTGAATAAGATTTCAGTTTGAAACTTACACAATTTACAGCTAGCCCCCTACCCCCACAACAGAAACGTCAAAATACAGAACCGTTTACTTTACCTTTACTATAAAGGAGAGCTGCATCTTTGCCGTAACCCATTATTTTTTAATGATGTTTCAGCCTGTGTCACCTGATCTGAGAGTAGGGTTGCCAACAGTCTCCAGAATCTCGAGACGCTTTAAGGAAAGTCAGGTTTTGTAACTCACCTCTCTAAACTGCAATGTATTCAATAAAGTGATTGTGAATTGTGCAAACTGTCGCTAAATTAACTGAACTGTTTTACTTAGTTATTACCAAAACCACACACATGCATGTGAGGATCAGACCTATACAGGAGCTGATTGGCTTTCTGAGTCTCTGACTGGGCGGGACTGTGTGAAGCAAGAAATATTAAACAAATAGAAACTTTACCTGCTGCCACAAGGTTAAATGAAAGAGTGCAGGTGAGTGGAAAGTTATCTATAATAATGGTGTTGCACTATTTTGATTTTGATTGTTTGCTGTATAAAAAAAAAAAAATTCAAGCAATACGGTTCATTGTTACGAGGCTCTCCGGATAGATGTGATGAGTGACCTGAATCTCCCTGCGAAATAAAACTCACCGTGTGTGTTTAACACATATCATAGTTTTAAAAATATTTTAATAAAACACAGCAGTTCCCAAATAAATCAACTTGTATTGGCACATTATAATAACAGAATTGAATTTACTAAAGCATACTGTTCAACAACGTCTTGCACATCTGGCAGTTGTGAAGTTACAAAAAAATATATATTTCTGTGCACCAATTATTGAATTTTTTTTATCTCAGTATGATCTCTAGAACACGTTTGACAGACAAAGCAAGAAAGCACAAAAGTCTTCAAGTTTGCCGTTAGTATATATTACAGGTTTACTGCATAACTTTCTCCATGGAAAGTGTGATGTGACTGTGCTGCTGCATACGGGGGTGTGTTTGCATTCAGCAGCTGCGTGACGTGTTTAGTGAGCTCACCACCAGTAATAAGGAGTTGAGAGCTGCGACAGAGTGCATCAGTCAACAATGTCATCCAATACCAGGGTCGTGTCTTTTATTTAAATAAGAACTGCACACATCGGAGGGGGTGTATGAAAATGCATGTGTGTCTGGGTGGATTCGGATTCGAACTCTGCTCAAAAAGTAGGTATTCGGGCCAAATCCTGGATTCAGTGCATCCCTAGTGGTGAGTATGAGTAATGGGTTAGCAGTTTTAGGGTTAGGGTTGTGAGTATGAGTATTGGATTAGTAGGGTTAGTAGTTGTGAGTGAGTAGTGGGTTATCTGCACACTCTTAGTCAATACCACTCTTTTTATCAAGACAGTGAGACTCTTACCTTATTATCACTTTCAGATAAAGTGCCACATGCTGTACGGCACATTGGGATTATTTATATAGCTTGCATTTAAAAAGCCTTTGCTTTAACTAAACATAGCTCAGTAAGGGAGCGCATTCTAACATTCATATTCTAATATATGCTTATTACATAAATTACTTATGTTTTTTTGTTGTTGTATGTGTCAATCAACTGTATTGTGAAATGTATCACATGCTGTGGATGATTTTCTCTGACTAATCATTTATTTAGTGAGATACTTTTGTTTTTTTTAATGTGTTTAAATAGACTATGAAATACAAACACACCATTGCTTTTTTTGTGTGCGTGTGAAGAACCTAAATTAATATTGACACACTGGGTGGCTGTGTATTTTTAGCATAGGAATGTAATAGGATTATAATACCTAACCATACGTTGCATGTCATGAGAGTGAACTACATGCAACCCATCCCATTAAACAAAGTTTAAACTATGTGTGTTCATGTGCCTACGGGTTACCACTACCCACTGTATATGAAATGAAAAGCTCAAGCTGAACAAGCGCATCGGAAAATGAATCTCTCACTGCAACATAAACACAATCGTAATAACTGTAATAAGAAATAGCATACACTTAAAAATGCCATGTGATTACTAAAAGTGCAGCACAGTAACTGCTGCTTAAACTTGCTGATAAAGCCTCAACATCAACAGGTACAGCACATACTGAGAGTAGATTCCAATTGGGGTCTAAGCTCCTTGCATAATTCTGATACAGCCTGCTGTGTGAGGTGAAAGCTTTTAACAAGCATGACATCAGGGAGACTGTCTGCATTTACTCAGCCTGATACGGGGTGGACAGGATTTTCCCTGCTTAATTCTTGCTCCCTGTCGCCTTCTATGTAACCAGCAAATGGCAGACATCTTCCGATTCCTCCCATGTTTACGAGTGCAGTTATACCTCTGTAGCAGGGCGCTAGGAAAGCCCTGCTTGTGTAAATGTGTTGTTTATTTATTTGTAGAACGGGGTCTCCCCCTCCGCCCCTGTGTTATTTCGTATTTGTTTATTATGATTTATTTATTGAATTTATGACGGCGAAAGCTGTGGTTATTGTTTTTGTATTTATTGTATTTAAATATGACGGCGTAGCCGCGTTGGTTTTGTTATTGTTTTGTTTTTATTTAGACGTGTTCAGGCAGAGGCGAAGTAGTAGCGCGTCCTCTGCCAGGAATGATTAAAAACCTCGTGCAGAAGGTGGTCACCTCCCGAATTAATTAAGTGATTAATTTGTTGCAGACTTAGGAGATGGTCACCTGTATATAAATCTGCAGCTCTCTGCACTCTGTGTGAGTGTTGAGAGAGAGAGAGAGAGCGAGAGCGAGAGCGAGAGCGAGAGAGAGAGAGAGAGAGAGACTTTGACTTTT
Source organism: Polyodon spathula (assembly GCF_017654505.1). Classification (NCBI taxonomy): domain Eukaryota; kingdom Metazoa; phylum Chordata; class Actinopteri; order Acipenseriformes; family Polyodontidae; genus Polyodon; species Polyodon spathula. The sequence continues at coordinate 950,253 of NC_054560.1, forward strand.
AAGATCCTTTATTTAAATATTCCAAATAAAATCCATTAAAATTCAAATAAAGGTAAAACAAAACTTAAGATTCCTACTGCCTGAGCAAAATTAAAAAAATCCTGAAATACATCGTGTTCTCCTTAAAAACAGATTTTAAACAAAATAAAAGGATCATTAAAAAATCAATATTAAACAGTGTTTTTTCTTTGTTGAAAACAGATAAAAGCCAAAATAAAACACTGTAAAACAAAAATTAAATAAAATTAGAACAAAAACTGGAGCTCCCCCTCCTCACTCACAGCACACAAGGCGTCTCCCACACACCACCTCTCCTGAAAGTCCTCCAGGTGACCAGTTTAAAATACTCAAACTCTACTCTGATCTGGCTGACCACGAGCACCCTGAACTGAACCACTAAACTGGTCAGTCCAGAACCAGAGAGTTGATTTTTCCTTGTCTTTAAAATAGCCAATTTTGCCTGTCCAATTAAAAAATTAATAAGAACACACCTGTTTTTCATTTTAAAACTGTATAGAACCCCCAAAATAAAAAGCTCCTTACTAAAAACGACCCCTAAATTATTCAGGATTCCCTGCAGTAAATTAAAAAGTGGCCGCAGCCTCTCATACTCACTGTAGGCATGAAAGAGAGTTTCCTCTGCTGAGCAAAAAGCGCACTGCTCACTGATGCTGGGGTCCACTCTATGGAGAAACCTGCCTGTGGACACAATGCAGTGTAGAATCTTCCACTGCAGGTCCCCCACTCTCTTGGCGAGAGGCGGCTTGTACAGCACCCTCCACACCGGCCTGTGCCCCTCCTCTACAGCCAAGTAAGCTCGCCACTTAGAGTCTACCAGACCCCTTAGCCTACTATACTCTGTGGCTTTAACACACAATTTGTATATATGTTTTCCATTCATTGTGTGAAAGATAATTTCCTCCACATTCTGCAATTTAAGCAAAGTCCCTCCATTCTCTCCACCGCCCTCACCTTCCTCACCTACTGCTGGTGACACGATCATCCCTGGAAATAAGGAAAGCTGTCTCTGCTCTGTGCCTCTGGACAACTCCTCCCTCAGGACTGCCTTGAGCCGCGGGGAGAGGCAGCCCCTCAACTCACCCATCAGTCTTTCTGCAAGCCTCTCTGAGTGCCAGCCTAGCTGTGCAGTTAGCTGGGAGGCAGTTAGCCAGCAGGAGAGCTCAAGGTTTAACAGGTGGACCATCCTGGTTACACCTGCTTTTAAAAAACTGGCACAGAGCGTCATCGACTGGAGGAACTTAACTGGAAAGAGTGGATTAAAAAATAGGGGCTCCTCAAACAGGTCCTGCCCTGTCAAGGACTCCACATCCCTTTCCACCCTCACCAGCTGCCAGGCTTTTAAAATACTTTGATAAAAAGGAGGAAGTCCTGCTTTACTAAAACTGGTGTTCTCAATTAAAAACAGGTGTTTTCCTAACCCCAGCCCCCCAAATCTATTGAGAAGGAAACAGGCCAGCCTCTTCCAATGAGCCTCCTCCTCAGTGTACAGGAGTCTCTGAACCGCCTGCAGTCTGAAGGCTGCCACCCTGCTGGCAATGCTGACTAGCCCCTGCCCCCCCTCATCACTAGGGAGGTAGAGGACTGCCGGCCTCAAACTGTGTCTCCCGCTCCAAAAGAACTCCAGCAACACTCTCTGGATCTCCTTCACCAGGCCCTGGGGTGGGTCCAGGCATACCAGCTTGTGCCACAAGCTAGAGGCCACCAGATTATTAATAACAAGCACCCGGCCCTTGAAGGACAGTTGAGCCAGCAGTCCCTTCCACCTCTGCAGCCGCCCCCTCACCCTGTCCAACAAACCCTCCCAGTTCTTTTTCATGTAGTTTTCTGTTCCGAGGTGCACCCCCAACACTTTAATACCTGTTCTGTTCCATTTCAGCCCCTCAGGCAGGAAAGGAGGGGTGCCCTCATCCCAGCTGCCTGACAGGAAGGTGTCACATTTTGCCCAGTTTACTCTGGCAGAAGATGCTCTCTGGAACTCATTTAGAGTCTGCTGCAGCGCTTGGACATCTGCATCCCCACTCACAAACACAGTCACATCGTCTGCGTAGGCAGACACCTTCACTGTGGCAGAGGAGGGTGTGGAGGGCGAGGAGGGCACTGTCCATCCAGCTAGCCTGACCCTCAGCAGGTGCAGCAGGGGCTCTATAACCAGTGAATACAGCATACCAGACAGGGCACAGCCCTGCCTTATACCCCTGCACACTGGGAAGGGCTGACTCAGCCCATTGTTGATCTTTAAAATACTAAAAATGTTGGAATATAAAAGCCGAATATAAGAAATAAAACCAGGACCGAACCCGAAGGCTTCCAGTGTATGAAAGAGGTAGGTGTGGTCGACTCTGTCGAAAGCCTTCTCTTGATCCAGGGAGACCATTCCTACATTAAAATCACAAATATCACTTACAGTTAAAAAATCTCGAATAAAAAACAAGTTATCAAAAATAGAGCGACCCGGTATACAATATGTTTGATCCATATGTATTACAGTTCCAATAACACTTTTTAATCTATTAGCGATTGTTTTGGATAAAATCTTTAAATCAGAACATAAAATTGACACAGGTCTCCAATTTTTAAGCTGGCATAGGTCTCCCTTCTTGGGCAGCAGTGTAACCACTGCCCTACGGCAGCTAAGAGGCAGTTCCTTGTGGCTGAGGCTCTCTCTCAGAACCTGGAGCAAATCCTCCCCCATTATATCCCAGAAATTATTATAAAATTCTGCTGGCAGTCCATCGATCCCGGGAACCTTTCCGCTGGAGAGCTGCTTGACAGCGGCGGTCATCTCCTGGTGGGTCAGCGGTGCGTCCAGCTGAATCTGCTCCTTCTCACTGAGGCTGGGTAACCCCTGGAGCAGCCGCTCAGTGTCCTCTATGTTGCACAGTTCTTTATTATAAAGTTCCTTGTAAAAACGCACCGCCTCTCTGCTGATTTCCTCCCGGGTGTGCAGTTCTTTCCCACCAGGAGTCCTGATACAACACAGCTGTCTACTGTCCGCTCTCTTCCTCTCCAGGTTGAAGAAGAAACTAGTGGGGGCATCCATGTCTCTCAACTCCATGAATCTGGAACGCACAATCGCCCCCTTCACTCTTTCCTTCAGCAAGCTCCCCAGCGCGATTTTCTGCTCTTTTAGGTTCTCCAGGGTCTGTTCTTTAAATTCTGAATTTAAACTTTCCTCTAGGAGGAGGATTTTGGACTCCAGTTCTCTCACGGCTGTGTTCAGTGACCTGGTTGCATTTATAGTATATTGTTGACAAAAACATTTAATTTGTATTTTGCCAATGTCCCACCACTGTCTTAAATCTTTATATTGTGCTTTTTCTTTTTTCCAAATTATCCAAAAAAGTTTGAATTGTTGCTTAAATTTTACATCTTGTAATAATTTTACATTGAAATGCCAGTAAGATGCTCTGTGGGGTTCTGATTGAATTATTACTGTAATTAATAGACAGTGGTGGTCAGAGAGACTACTGGGGATGATTCTTGCTTTGATAAATTTATTTAAATCGTTTTTAGAAGTATAAAACCGGTCTAGTCTTGCTCTATATACACAGTCTGTGTGATACTGAGACCAGGTGTATTGTCTTGAACTGGGGTGCAGGCATCTCCATATGTCAACCAGGTCACTGGACTCTAACAATGCAGCCAACTCTCTGGAGGACTGAGGGTGTGGTTCATCATTATTTCTATCAATATTAAAATTAACAGTACAATTAAAATCTCCTCCTACTACCACCACATCATTATTATTAATATTAAAAAGAGCTTGCTTTAATTTCTTAAAAAATAAAATTCGTTCCCCCCCTCTATTGGGGGCATAAATATTAATAAAAACATACACTGTACTGCCCAGCCTAGCTCTTACTTTTAAAATCCTCCCTTTCTCGATTTCATCCATATCTAGTAAAACTGCCCCCAGGCTGGGTTTAAAAAGCACGGCTACTCCTGCACTAGTACTAGCGCCGTGACTCATCACGCACAGCCCCTTCCACTCCGCTCGCCACGCCTCCTCATTCTCCTGATCCGAGTGCGTTTCCTGCAGAAACACCACCCCCGCCTGCTTCTGCTCTAAAAACTCGACTAGCTGCGCCCTCTTAAAAGACTGTCTGCAGCCGTTTAGATTAAAAGAAATAAAAACGCACCTTTCCATCATAGCTAAAAAAACTAACACACTAAAACAAGTAATAAAAGAAGTTTCATAAAACACAGCCATTTTTAAACAAGAGATTTTGAACCACTTTTAAGATCCTTTTTAATTTTCTGAACAATTTTTTTTAATCTATAACGTTTTGGCTGATCAAATTCTTCTATTGTGGCTTTCCTTGTTATAACGTGAGCGGAGTGGAGAAATAACCTTAGATCAGGGAAAAAACTCTCTATTTCTACTCCCCTTTTCCCTTTTGTTTCTATCATAAAATCATTTACCTGCTCAAGCGTGTATAACTTTTTCTTACTGACGGGTTGGCTATCAGGGATGTCTGAGATAAGCGAGGAGTCAGAGAGCTCCCCCTCCATCTCATCCGCGCTGTCCTCTCGCTCGCCCCCGAGAATCCGCTCCTCCGCAGCTCCCTCCGACTCCTCGACACCGGTCTCTGCCACAGCCGTCACTATTTCAGGCGGCTGAGATTCAGCTAGCGGAGAGTCTTGCACCGCGCCCGGCTCACCCTGCGCTGTGCTCTCTTCCTCCGCGTTGGGAGGGACTGACGCCCCGCCTGGAGCCCGCAGTCTCCCTGTCTGCACGGGTTCGGAGTTCTGCACTGGCTGCGCTCTGCCATCCGGCAGCTCTGCAGCCTTCCGTTGAAATCGTGTCTTTTTCGCTACTACCTTGAATGATTCTTCACCATTCTCAGTAGTAGCGGTATTATCCTCCGAACCCGTCAGTGACAGGCTGCGGCTGGGTCTCTTTGTGCGAGGCCGTGGTGTTGGTGGTTCTGCTCCGGTTTCCTTCTGGATCGCCCCCTCCTCGGTCAGCACGGGCTCGCTCTGCGGCTGCGGTGCAGGAGCCGACTCTTCCTCCCGCTCACCCCCAACACCCCCGACTTCCTCCCCGCCAGCATCGCCCTGATCCTGCCCTGTCTCCGCTCTAGCCTCCTTTCTCGGGCAGGCTTTCCTCTGGTGTCCCTGTTCTCCACAGTAAAAACACCTCATCGTTTCGGAACTGACAAAAACCACACAATTCATCCCTTCCACGTTAAAATTCCAGGCAACATTAATGACTTGATTAGGATCATTTAGTAAGACAAACGCCTGCCTTCTAAACGACATGACGTGCCTAACACTGTTATTTTTGCACCCCAGCGGGATTCCCTTAATCGGGGACACCAGTTTACCAAAACGAGCTAAATTCTTTTCTAATTGCTCATTTTTTAAAAACGGAGGCACATTAGAAATAATAACTTTCGTAACCGGGGTTACTAGAGGGGAAACCGGAACAAATTCACCTTTCACTGTAAATCCTTCCTCTACCAGCTTGTGTACCAGAGACACCTCCACTAAAAATATTACCAGCGCTTTATTCATTCTTGACGCCGACATAATATTCTCAAACCCCACCACCTCTCCTACTGCCAGCAGGCACTCCTCCACCGAAACCCCGGGGTCAGGCAGGCAACGGACCCCGTGTCGGCGGGTGAGAGCCCCCAGCCCTCCTGAATGAGACCCCATAACGGGATCTCCAAACACCCTACAAACAAACAAACAAACACACACACACACACCTACGAACAAACAAACACACAAAAAGAACACTAAGTAACTATCAAACAAAATAAATAAATAAATAAAATTTAAATTTCCCGGTCCTACCGCACCGGCGTTCCACCTCTCTGCAAGCCCTTCCCACAATCCTCCACGAGAGAGAGAGAGAGAGAGAGAGAGAGAGAGAGAGAGAGAGAGGAGCCCGCCCAGCCTGACCTATATTTGTATTAGTTATGTGCGTGATTGTTTTTGTTTAAACCTTTTCTTTTCGCTCTGTGAGTAGTGTTTTGTTTGTTTAAATATTGTACTTATTTGTGTCTAATAAAACAGCGCACCACGCGTCTTTTTGCCCTGCAGTACCTGTCTATTGTCTCTTCCTGCATCTGGCCTGACGTCACGACTCGCCAGCCTGTCTGTCACAATCTCACTTTTTAAAAGCTGACCTCTTAGTTTTAATAACTCAACATGTGTCCTATACCTTTGTGGATTGCATATAAGTATGTAATTAACGAAAATGAAGCCTGTATCAGCTCTCTGCTTCTGGCTACCTTCAGTTTATCTCAGGCACAAATATTCAAGTGCTCCATTGCTCTGAAAATTATAAACAAGGGCCAAAGTGAACCCTTTCCTGGGTCTGGTAACACAAACACTACTGACCCTTTGTAAAGTAATATTCCAACACAGTGAAGTACAAATAAGCACAATTAAGTAGTACAAATAAAGATAACGGTGTTATTACATGAAGATGAAATAATTCTGCACATTTAGACTGTGACTGAAAATAAATACTGGTGCAAAAGAAATCAGTTATTTGCACAAATAGAATACTCCCTGTCACAGGACCCCTGAGATGTCTGTGCAAACCCCAATTTGGAAAACACTGCTGAAGAGAAGCCCTTATCAAACTTACAAAGGACATTCTTAAGCAATTGAGTGTAACATAATTTGGGGGTATATGGAAGCAGCTTGTCTGTGTGCTCTTTTTCTGGATGTCACACTGTTTTTACATATGTCTCAAGAAAGACTTATTAAGTTATTATGAAATGTATGCGGACGACGCTTAAGGCTTAAGCAATTGAGACTCTGAGAGGATATAAAGGCATCTGTGCATCTGTCTGTTTGTAAACAATTTATCTGTTTGTTTGAATATAGATCAGTGTTCAACTTTGTCATGTTACTGGTCAGGACTAAAAGTCCCTATCATGCTTGGTGTAAATTCATTTTCAATTTCATTTCATCAGACACCAATGCACACCCCTTTCTAGTGTGATAGTCCCAAGAGTTCAGTATCAATCCAGTAGAATCAAACTGCCACCGGACCTCTTCCAGCATTAAAGATACATGAACAGATTTGTCCCAGAATGGTTTACTCACTTAAGAACAGCTCTAAGAAGTGGCCATTCGTAATTGTCACATTATTGCTCTTTGTAAGTCTTGGTGTGGCTATTTTCACACTGGTGAATGCTTGGATTCAATGCAGGGGGAGGAAAAGCTGAAGACCGTCAACTCAGCCCTTATCTAGTGCCAGGAACAAACGGTGAGCTTGTAAGAGATAGGAGAGGTTCTAACCACTCAGGAACAAACGGTGAGCTTTTAAGACAGCTAGGAGAGGTTCTAATCACTCAGGAACAAACGGTGAGCTTGTAAGACAGCTAGGAGAGGTTCTAATCACTCAGGAACAAACGGTGAGCTTGTAAGACAGCTAGGAGAGGTTCTAATCACTCAGGACAAACAATGAGCTTGTAAGACGGCTAGGAGAGGTTCTAGTCACTCAGGAACAAACGGTGAGCTTGTAAGACAGCTAGGAGAGGTTCTAATCACTCAGGAACAAACGATGAGCTTGTAAGACAGCTAGGAGAGGTTCTAATCACTCAGGAACAAACGGTGAGCTTGTAAGACAGCTAGGAGAGGTTTTCATCACTCAGGACAAACGATGAGCTTGTAAGATGGCTAGGAGAGGTTCTAATCACTCAGGAACAAACAGTGAGCTTGTAAGAGATAGGAGAGGTTCTAATCACTCAGGAACAAATGATGAGCTTGTAAGACAGCTAGGAGAGGTTCTAATCACTCAGGAACAAACGGTGAGCTTGTAAGACAGCTAGGAGAGGTTCTAATCACTCAGGAACAAACGGTGAGCTTGTAAGACAGCTAGGAGAGGTTCTAATCACTCAGGAACAAACGGTGAGCTTGTAAGACAGCTAGGAGAGGTTCTAATCACTCAGGAACAAACGATGAGCTTGTAAGACAGCTAGGAGAGGTTCTAATCACTCAGGAACAAACGGTGAGCTTGTAAGACAGCTAGGAGAGGTTTTCATCACTCAGGAACAAACGATGAGCTTGTAAGATGGCTAGGAGAGGTTCTAATCACTCAGGAACAAACAGTGAGCTTGTAAGAGATAGGAGAGGTTCTAATCACTCAGGAACAAATGATGAGCTTGTAAGACAGCTAGGAGAGGTTCTAATCACTCAGAACACATATACAAGTCAGCTCTTGTCGACAGATTTTGTATACTATGGTTCTAATATTGACGATTACTATGAATATACAGTTTCATTATTTTCTTTTTTAAAATTTTTATGTATTGACTAAATAATAGTTTCAATGTTTCTGGACAAACCTGTCCCTTTTCAACTGGAAGAAGTTGACCTCATAATCCCACACTATACAGTTTAATGGGACAAAACGTAAATATAATTATGTTAAGATTACTAATAGTTTTAAGTCATTTTATATGTCAAGTACATAAATATACAAAGTCTGAGAAATGAAAAAAGGAATCTCATTAATGAATGAGAGTACTTTATCATGTTGTAAAATTTGGAGAGTATGTACTTAATACTCCTTTCGTTATTGTAAAGAAATTTTTATAAAATAATGTGAATATATAAAATAATGTAAAATAAGGTTACTCATGACATGGTCAGGTTACTCATGAAATAGTACAACAAGTGAATTAAAAGTAGGTGTAAAAATTTGTTTTTTTAAGGAAGTTACATTTTTTGTCTTTATACATAAATAGATATATATGTACCATTTTTTTTCGAAAAAAAAAGAGAAGTTTCATACGAGACAGTTTCATCACGTTACATGGTATGTAAAAGACAAATTATCAATGTACATTTCCACTTAAGACACATACAATCACGAACCAAACTTTCACACGATTTCGTTGGACCTGTGTCGCCGTGGTACCGTGAAGTACTACATATGAAACAAAAGTACACGTTCATCGAAGTACGTGGACTACCGTGAAAAACATCATCAATTGAAACCCGGTCACTAGATGGTGTGACTTAGATACTCTATACAATATGACGGGACGTGAAGTCTCCTTCTCAGTTTGAACTGGAGAAAAAGGTAGTACGATCCGGTCGTAACTAGTCACGAGCTCGATACCTATGGAACTAAAGTTTGACTTTTTCCACTGTGCTCCCGACACTCAATGGCCAGCAACCTAAACCAACTACAGGAACAAATATAAAGTTCGTTCACTCAGTGCATTCCGTTAGTTCCATAAGTGTCGTGTCCCACATTTGTCCCATCATTTTTTCATTTGTTTTATTATTTACAATATTTGTTGAATAAAAAATCAAAAGCAAAGTCTTATTTCTATTAAATATGGAATAAACAAAGGTGGATGCCAATTACTTTTGTCAGTTTCAAGTTATTTCAGAGAATTGTGCATTCTTTGTTTTTCCACAGTTGTTGTACAACTGTTTTGATGTGTACTTCATAATCATACTATATATATAATATATATATATATATATATATATATATATATAATATAAATAGTCACTTGTGCATTCAAATGTTTTCTATAGCTCTCAATGAGACTTCTGCACCTGTCAAACAGGTAGTTTGGCCCACTCTTCCTGAACAAACTGCTCCAGCTGTCTCAGGTTTGATGGGTGACTTCTCCAGACTGCATGTTTCAGCTCTTTCCATAAATGTTTGGATAGGATTCAGATCAGGACTCATAGAAGGCCACTTCAGAATAGTCCAATGTTTTTGTTCTTATCCATTCTTGGGTGCTTTTAGCTGTGTGTTTTGGGTCATTATCCTGTTGGAGGACCCATGACCTGCGACATTCGTTGGTACGTAAATGTTCCCAATAGTTCTTTCACTTTATTTTGAGATTACATAGAGGACAAAGATGCCGAGACACATGTGTAGCGGAGTGACTAGGTGTCAGGGTATACACACAGGAAGGTATACGAATAACCTGTCGAACTGTTGTTTACCAACTCTCTAGACCTAGTAAAGGACGAAAAGAACGAGGTGTAGTTTCCATCTTAGGTAATCAAGGCACGGACGTGTCGTCCTACGGTGTACATAGTGTCTCGACAGTCGGTAACACATTACCACTACTACAGTGAATAATCATTGACTATGACTTGGAGATGGAAGAAGGTAATCAACAAAGAGTGAGAAATCGAATCTAACACGAGGGTACTCGGAGAAACGAGGGTACACGGACAACGTATCTATGGGACCAGTATAACCACAGTGACCTCGAAAGAGGGACGAGGTCAGACCGTCGGTTAGTGTCAGTAGTTACGCACACGTGACAGTGACCTGAGCTACCTTCTAGTGGGTGTTAGACCTTTGGTTGGACAAATAACCACAGATAAGTTTTTTTTTATGATTATTATATTATTATTATTATTATTATAATATACATTGAATTACAAGTGAACACGAGAATAAACTCATGTAGTTATCTGTGTAGTTTACACAGATAAGTTCGTCCAATTATATTTTCAATTTTCAACGTGAAAATCAGGCAGTTTGCAGTGATTGCGTGCCTTTATATATATATGTTATACAAAATATATAGGTTATATATTCCCATTATATATACACACACACACACATTTTCACACACATTTTACAATATTATGTTGAAGAAAAAAATTTGTTCAAAGTCTGATTTCTATTAAATATGGAATAAAAAATGAACTGATGCACAATTTTCTCTGAAATAACTTGAAACTGACAAAAGTAATTGGCATCCACCATTGTTTATTCCATGTTTAATAGAAATCAGACTTTGCTTTTGATTTTTTATTCAACATAATATTGTAAATAATAAAACAAATGAAAATGGCATGGACAAAAATGATGGGACTGCTAACCTAATATTTTGTTGCACAACCTTTAGAGGCAATCACTGCAATCAAATGTTTTCTGTAGCTCTCAATGAGACTTCTGCACCTGTTAACAGGTAGTTTGGCCCACTCTTCCTGAGCAAACTGCTCCAGCTGTCTCAGGTTTGATGGGTGCCTTCTCCAGACTGCACGTTTCAGCTCTTTCCATAGATGTTCGATAGGATTCAGATCAGGACTCATAGAAGGCACTTCAGAATAGTCCAATGTTTTGTTCTTATCCATTCTTGGGTGCCTCAGTGCACTCTGCGCACATAGCGCTCGGGACCCATGACCGTTTCGGTGCCTCAGTGCTTTCTGCGCACAGCGCTGGTGCAGTACGTTTCGCTCCAGAGTGCCTCTGATAGTCTTGAGATTTCATTGTGCCCTGCACAGATTCAAGGCACCCTGTGCCAGGCGCAGCAAAGCAGCCCCAAAACAGAACCGAGCCTCCTTCATGTTTCACTGTAGGTATGGTGTTCTTTTCTTTGAAAGCTTCATTTTCTCGTCTGTGAACATAGAGATGATGTGACTTGCCAAAAAGCTCCAGTTTGGACTCATCTGTCCAAAGGACACTCCCAGAAGGATTGTGGCTTGTCAATATGCATTTTTTATGTTTTTCTTTCAAAAGTGGAGTCCTCCTGGGTCTTCTTCCATCAGTGCACTTTCGCTCAAAAAGCGCTCGGATGGTGCGATCAGAAACTGACGGTACCTTCACCTTGGAGTTGCGCTTGTATCTCTTTGGCAGTTATCCTTGGTTCTTTTTCTACCATTCGTACTATCCTTCTGTTCAATCTGGGGTCGATTTTCCTCTTGCGGCCGCGCCCAGGGAGGTTGCCTACAGTTCCATGGACCTTAAACTTCTTAATAATATTTGCAACTGTTGTCACAGGAACATCAAGCTGCTTGGAGATGGTCTTGTAGCCTTTACCTTTACCATGCTTGTCTATTATTTTCTTTCTGATCTCCTCAGACAACTCTCTCCTTTGCTTTCTCTGGTCCATGTTCAGTGTGGCGCACACAATGATACCAAACAGCACAGTGACTACTTTTCTCAATTTAAATAGGCTGAATGACTGATTAAATGATTGGAGACATGTGTGATACTAATTAAATAAACTAATTTGTTTGAAATATCACTATAATCCAATTATTTATTATCTTTTCTAAGGGGTACCAACAAATGTGTCCAGGCCATTTTAGCATATCTTTGTAGAATAAAAATAATTCATCTCTTTTCACAGCTTCTTTGCTTTATTCTATGTGCCTCAAAGGCATGCAAGTATACATGCGCACATATTTTTCAAGAGGAATGAAGGTGCTCACGCCGTTTCGTGTGCCTCAGCACTCTTTTCGGTGACAGGGAGAACGCCGTTGAGTGACGGTGCCTGCAGTGCACTTCTGCGCACATAGCGCTCGGTGCGCACGCCGTTTCGGTGCCTCTGAGATCTTGCCTGCCACGGCTTCAACCTGTGAGTCTCCCCTGGTGCATGTTGTGTGCTGACCAATTCGGTGCCTAAGTGCGGTCTGCGTACACAGCGCTGCACTCTGCGCACATAGCTCGGTGCTCAGTCGGTGCCTCAGTGCACCTGCGCACATGCTCGGTGCTCACGCCGTTTCGGTGCCTCAGTGCACTCTGCGCACGTAGCGCTCAGTGTTGATGTGCGCCGTTTCGGTGCCTCAGTGCACACTGCGCACATAGCGCTCGGTGCGCACGCCGTTTCGGTGCCTCAGTGCACTCTGCGCACATAGCGCTCGGTGCTCACGCCGTTTCGGTGCCTCAGTGCACTCTGCGCACATAGCGCTCGGTGCTCACGCCGTTTCGGTGCCTCAGTGCACTAACTGCGCATCTTGCACATAGCGCTCGGTGCTCACGCCGTTTCGGTGCCTCAGTGCACTCTGCGCACAGCGCTCGGTGTGCCGTTTCGGTGCCTCAGTGCTGCGCACATAGCGCTCGGTGCTCACGCCGTTTCGGTGCCTCAGTGCACACTGCGCACACAGCGCTCGGTGCTCACGCCGTTTCGGTGCCTCAGTGCACTCTGCGCACACAGCGCTCGGTGCGCACGTCGTTTCGGTGCCTCAGTGCACACTGCGCACACAGCGCTCGGTGCGCGCGCCGTTTCGGTGCCTCAGTGCACTCTGCGCACACAGCGCTCGGTGCTCACGCCGTTTCGGTGCCTCAGTGCACTCTGCACACACAGCGCTCGGTGCGCGCGCCGTTTCGGTGCCTCAGTGCACTCTGCGCACATAGCGCTCGGTGCGCGCGCCGTTTCGGTGCCTCAGTGCACTCTGTGCACTTGGTGCTCTGTGTACTCTGTGCTCGTTGCACATGGTACGCTCAGTGCACACGGTGCTCGGTACACATGGTGCTTGATACGCACACGCCGTTTCGGTGCCTCAGTGCACTCTGCGCACTCGGTGCTCACGCCGTTTCGGTGCTCAGGTGCGCACGCCGTTTCGGTGCCTCAGTGCATCTCTGCGCACATAACGCTCGGTGGTCACGCCGTTTAACGACGGTGCTGTTCTCAGTGGCCCACACGGCACAGTGCACAAAGCGCTCGGTGCGCACGCCGTTTCGGTGCCTCAGTGCATCAAGCGACTCGGTGCTCACGAGGCCAAGAGTTACCAGTCGAGTGAGCATCAGTGCACTCTGGGCAATACTGGGTAGCGCTTGGCCCACACAGTGACAGTGACAAACCATCCACAGCGCTCGGTGCTCACGCCGTTTCGGTGCCTCAGTGCACACTGCGCACATAGCGCTCGGTGCGCACGCCGTTTCGGTGCCTCAGTGCACTCTGCGCACATAGCGCTCGGTGCGCACGCCGTTTCGGTGCCTCAGTGCACTCTGCGCACACAGCGCTCGGTGCCTCAGTGCACGCCGGTTCGGTGCCTCAGTGCACTCTGCGCACATAGCGCTCGGTGCTCTGTGACCTGGGTGGCTTGAGGGACAGTCCTCACCCGTCTGAATGGCAGATCCTAAACAAGATTCATTTATTTTTGCCAACACTGATTTTAGAGTCAAAACAGCTGGCAAACATGACACACATGCCAATTTGGAACCTGTCTTTTTCTTATACTGATGCCAGTGTTAAAACTAGCATAGCTTTCGCTATAAAACAAGAAATTCACTTTTTTTAGCCTGATACCTCATACTTCTTCATAACCTAAAACTACCTCTGAAACTCTCCATCAAAACCCTTCTAACAGCTTTTCACAGATATGAATGTCTTGACTTCTGGGAATTCTCTCTGTCTCTCAAATTCAAATTCAAAAGTTAAAATTCAAACTGGCTTTATTAGCATGACAGGAGTGATCCAATATTGCCAAAGCATTTTAACACACATGTTACATGAAATAAAATAGTGTTACTAACACACAATAGCAATCCCTTCCCCCTCTCTTTCTTTCTAACAGAATGTAAACAATATATAATACCCCCCCTCGTCTAATTTAACAGTAAACAGTGCAGTGTCTACACTGTGGCTGTGACAGGCAGACACGCACAGAGCTAATAGCTCTGTTGTCTCCTCTCCCAGCAGGATCAGCAGTTTCTTAGGGTCAGGCAGGTGTGGAAACTGGGCCAACTGACTCAAGAATTTAGGGAGGTATGTGTCCCTTATTTGGCAGTATTTGGAGCAGGACAGCAGGAAGTGCACCTCTGCTTCAACTTTTCCCAGCTCACAGTGACTGCACAGCCTGTTCTGTCTGGCCAGCCAGCTCTCTTTATGGCAGCCTGTTTCGGTGGCCAGGCTGAGGTCACTGAGTTTGTCCTTCGCTAGGGTTTGTCTTTGTTTGAGATCTTTTATCCTGAGATATTGTGCCAGAGTAAAGCCCCTGTTCAGGGCCCGATAGCACTCCAATTTGTTGATTAATTTTGTTTCATTTTGTCATTTTATTATTGAGATCCATTTGTTTAGATGTTATTTCTGTAATTTTGTCATCGGCACTGTTGCCAAGCTGGTGTTTCCTTGTTAGTTGTCTCAGGGGTCTCTGTCTGAGTAGAGCTGGTTGGTCTGGAATGCTTTGTGCTGGTAGCAGTGTGGCACAGCCTGGCTCAGATGGACCCACAGTTTGGTTGTTCTTTTTCAATGGGTAGCAGTAAGGGGAAACGACCGAGTTCAGCCCGACACGCATGGTTGGGGGAGTTTCTCTGTATATGTAAAATATTTTTACAAAATTTTAAATGGAAGTTTTAAAATTACATTTTGAAAGTGGGCTCCATATTTTGCCACCATAAAGGCGGCTTTGTTGGCTGACACTGTCAGAGATTTCTAGCTAGATCTTTATTGGGGGGTTATATTTGGAAGTTTTTCTTTATGGCATAGTAGGCTCTGTGTGCTTTTACCCTCAATGTATTTCTAGCCATATTGAAACTCCTTGACAGGCTGATGGTCAGACCCAGGTAACCATAGCTAGTGGCGTGTTCCAGGGTGGTGGTTCCCAGAGTGAAGTGGTACCTGTTGCACCTGTGTCATAGACTTTACCCCCTACACCACTTTAAAGAAGTTTATTAAATAGTCCTTCATGCCAAATTGAATGAAATGCCTTTTTAAAATCTATAAAGCAGACGAATGCAGAATAACGACAATCTATTGGAAGTGCAGCATTGAAGGAGATCAAATACTTCTATTTAAACTTTTTTTTTTGCACAGTACAAATCCACAGAAAAGGGCTTGCCATTTCACTTTAGCATTGCATTTGCTTGCCACAAGTGCGGCAGTACAATTATACATTAACAATGTTGTAAGCCTTTTCAAACTCCTTCATATCTATTGCCCTGACCTTGAAGCTCTGTAGCTTGGCACGCAGCCTGAAATACACCCACTGCAGCTGTGAGGATAACACTTTTGTTTTCCTATAAATTGCTTCTGCTTAGAAAGCTGTTTTGAGCCTATGTGCCTATATTGAATTTATTGTAGACTTACCTTCCAAAAATGAGGTTGATAAAGACAGCGTTGAGAAATAATAAGGCTTATTCAGCAGTCTTCAGCACTCATTCATGTAAGTGGATTCAACCGTACATGTTTTTTGTGTGGTGTTTTTTTATTGGAACGGCATACTTGCTGGTCGTGTGTTTCTGGCAGTTCCCAGGCAGGCTATTAGCTGTAGCAACATTATCCATTCTCTAGCTGCCACTGCAGCTCATCCTCATTGACCAAAGCAGTGCAAGAAGCTTCAAAACCTACAGACTCAAGCTGTGCAACAAAACTGCTGTGCATGTCTTTACCATTCTATTTAAATAGCACGCAGTCATGCTATTAGGCTATCAGCCCTTGTTCATATTTTTTCAATGTGTAAAACACCCAGTATGCAGCTTATCTGGAGCGGTGCTAGGCCCCGTGTGTTATGTGCTCCCCTATCTGTAGCCTCCCAAGTTTCTGATTTGGTAGTAAATTAATAAAATAATGTCTTTCCAAAAACATTTCAAATGTACAAAAATGACAAGTTAACATAAATGCCCAGCCATATAAAGATATCTCAAGTTATATGCAAAAAATGGTCAGCCCTGTCAATTTGAAACCTTTTCTTTTATACATCAAATATTTCTGGAGTCTATAGTAAAGAACCCCTAAAGTTTTTTCTTCTGAACAATAGTTTATTGATCAGACTGTACCTTGAACTGCAGTTTTGTCAAGAATAGCTGTAGAACTAAATTCCACTGAACGGAAGATTGTTTTCACTAAAACTGAAACAAAAACGTTAGAAAAACAACTTAACTTTGCCTTAGCTATATTTCTTTGTCCAAAAAAACATAGTTTTGGGCAGAAAAACAGAATTATTTCCACAAAACTTATGGCCCCAATTGGCACTACCCTTAGGTAAGGTAATCCAAAATTGGGGCTAATCAGTGGCCAATCACTCTGTGAAACCAGCCAAACGTGTTCCAGAACCCCCCCCCCCCCCCCCCCCCCCCCCCCCCGAGAGTGTACAAGAAGCACATGACTTTACCTTTGCTGTGTCCTGTGAATGCATTTCTAGCAAACACTACAGGGTGTTCTCTAACACCTGAAGTATATTTTGGAAGGGATGTGTAAATATTTCCTTAAGCCCAAAGTACTGCACAGATGGTTAAGTAAGCATAGAAATGTGAATGTTGCTTTATCAAATGTGTATCTGAAAATATTAGGTACCTAAAAATGACGTATCCTTCCTGTTGCTGTATATTGGATTATTCATATGTTTTTCTATTGCCGAATACAAATCTCACAGGGAAAATCAGATTTTGACCTTGAAAAGTGGACAGGCCAATGTGAGAGCGGAAATGCAAGATGGGATTTCTTGATGTATTAGTAGTAAAGGGGCATGCTATTGTTTTATTTCAGCAATAATACCCAACACAGTGGAATTTCAAAAGGGTTTTTTGTTTAATTGTATTTATTTTGTTTGCAGTAATGAGGCTTACCCTTATAAAGGTTCACCACAGTAAATTTGCACAGTCATTTGACAATGTTCTCATGCTTTTCCAAAGTTATACTTTGCATTTACTGCACCATAGTTTTGTGTGAAACTTTTACAAGGGAACCCTAAGTAATGTTCACCTATTTAAGTAAAAAAATAATAATTAACCACAGTCCGTGCTACAATATTTACAACATGCTTATCATAAAACTTTTAGAGCAAACAGATCAAAACAGTAGCATATACTGTTTTGATCCACTTAAATCCTACAATTTAGAAATGTCTTGTTTGCTTGTAAAAGTGGGTTGATCAGTTCTGTTTTATTTCCAGTAGTGTTGTTGACAAGGACAGTCAAAGGGCTGCAGAGGTTCACTTGGCTCCAGGGTCATGCTGATTCATTTTTTCATGAGGGAATGGACATCTAGCACATCCAGAATGTCACTGTGTTTTTAGTATTGCTCCACAAACCAGCAGCCCTGTTAGCGGCACTTGTAAACAAGCTGATTTTAGCATGTGGTGTCAGTGAGAAGTTAAAGAAAAATCTGATATTCTTTTTTGTAATCGTAACAGGGCCAGGAGCCCTACACATACAAAAAGGGGCAGGACAAAGCCCTTATTGTTTATTTTTAGAACAGGGTTCCCCCTCCACCTTGTGTGTTATTGTTTTGCACCGTTTCATTTTTGTATTATTTTGTATATTCATTTAAAATGACGGCACGGCTGTATGTGTGGGTGTGTGTGTTCTGTCAGAGATGAGGTTTGGCAGCTCGTCTCTGCCAGTGAATGAAAATGCGTGCATAATGCAGCTGGCGGATGATCGACTAATTTGTAGCTGGTTAATCCCCGGATATAAATGCAACGAGCAAGAGAGTGTTTCGGGAGAGGATTGTGAGGAGTATTTAGAGTGAGCGAAAAATTACTTACTGTGTCAGTGAAGTCTGTGACCAGTCTGACTGGTACCTTTTTGTTTGTGTATTGTGTTTGAGATTTATTTTTGTTTCAACCTTTTCGTTTGTGCTCTGTGAGCAAGTTTATTTTTTGTTCAATCTATTTTATTTTTGTTATTTAAAAATAAAATTGTGCCCCAAGCGTCTTTTTCCCGCAGTACTGGTGTCAGTATTTTTGTTCCTGCTTCTGGCCTGACGTCACGGCAACGCCAGCCTGTCACAGTGATATTTTCCAAAACCATTTTACTGTATACAAGCTTCTAATGCTCTTGTGAGATTGCAAACATGTGATTTATAAAATATCCCGCCCCTGTTGTGACAGACAGTGCTGCTGTATTCAAAAGCAATGTAAAAGGCACTGTGCACTGCACACACAGGTCATAGTATTCACCAAGCCACCAGGATTTCTCATTTCAGCAGCAGGTGCACAACACCCCAGTACTTCAGCCCTCTAGTTATCACACCACTGCTTGCATGTATTCATGGAAGGCAACTCGAACTGAAGAGCAGCCCCTGAATCTGGGGAAAGCAGATGAACAAAATAAAAAGGATTTGAGGCATTGCAGTAAGAGCTACAGCATTCTATGCAAAGAAAAGGGATTGCAAAAGCAAAATGAATGGGGGCTCCCGAGTGGCGCATCCAGTAAAAGCACCACGTAGAGTGCAGGATGCGTCCTATAGTCTGGACGTCGTTCAAGTCCAGGCTATTCCTTTGCCGGCCGAGAACTGGTGCACTCAGGGGGCAGCGCACAACTGGCCAAGCGCCACCCGGGGGAGGGAGGGTTAGGTTGGCCAGGGTGTCCTCAGCTCACCGCACACCAGCGACCCCTGTGGTCTGGCCGGGCACCTGCAGGTTTGCTTGTAATTTGCCAAGGGCTGCATTGTCCTCCGACGCTGTAGCTTTAGGTGGCTGCACGTTGAGTCTGCAGTGTGTAAAAAAGAGGGCAGCTAACGGCACAAGCTTCGGAGGACAGCATGAGTTCATCTTCACCCCTCCCGAGTCAGTGCAGGGGTGGTATCAGTAAGCTGAGCTAAAAAAAATAATTGAACACTACTAAATTGGGGAGAAAACAACAAAAAACGAAAATTGGCAACTACTAAATTAAAATAAATAAATAAATACATTTCATTTGAAACTGGAACAGTTGGGGTTTATTACCTTACATTGGGCTGAATCTATTATTAACCCTGGAATAAATACAGTGCTCCATTGAGACGGGTCGGGGAGTCAACTGACTGAAATTCGACCTCTTGAACGAGCTGGGGTTCCTTACCAAGACCTGCAGGATTGTGATTCTGTCACACTTCAGCGCCCCACTGGTTGGTAAGGAAAGGCAACATGAGTGCTCAGAGCTCTCACTTCATGAGCTTCATTGAGGGCAGGCCATTGGTGCTAGCGGTTGTTAATAGCCTCTTGTATACAACCTCTGCTCTTGTACCCGAGCCTGTTCATTGTTCACTGGGGTGAAGACTTACCACTGGCCTCCACATCCAGCTCCATATTGCATCCTGGTGTATAGTTTGGAATGCCGAATTGCTTTTTTTGTATCTAGGTGAAATCAATTCACTTCAAAAGAACCAACCAGCAAAATACGCATCCGAGGAACTGAAGGGGTTTGAACACCAGAGCCCTGCAGAGAGGGCATTAATGTCTGCTAGTTCACAAAACAGCCGTGATTTTAAACAGTAAAACATTTATGACATTTTTAATGATAATTGGAGTGAGCACAGTGAGGAAATTATTTTCCGTCTGCCACCCCCTGGTAGTTAGTATTTGGGTTTCGGAAGTCTCTTATTGTGTAAGAGATATCATGTCATCATTTTGGAGTTCTCAAATGCTACCAAATAATATCTCTTATACTAATAATCCGATATCGTACACACGACGTATTAACTTATTATGAATCACAAAACATAATCACGCCTAAGACTTACTGTGCAATCCTGCGTTGTATTGGTCTATTCATTTTAACTAGAAAATAAGTATTTTAAAATAGAAAGTATTTTTACAGTTGTTGAAATCAGACTTCAGTTGCTAATGAAGTAGACTCAGAAACACTGGAGAGGGTAGCGAGGGTATGGAATAGGTAACTGAGCCGTGTAGATGCTGAATCATTAGGATGCTTTCAGACACATGAAAAAGTTTTGTGTGTGTGTGTGCACGTGGATTATTGAGTGGCAGGGAGGGAGTTACAATCCTCCCCATGCGGGAATGTGGCTGGAGCTGTGAATTGAATAGGTGATTAAATAAGAAATTAAGGCTCCAGCCACAGGTGTATAAATAAGGTGATCACTGGTTTTAGAGCAGACATCATCTCTCAGTCATGCTTATTTGTCGTTCTGTTATAGAGTAATAACGGCTGACTTCCATAGTAAACAAGTTTTTATATGGCTGTACAAGAACTCCCTTTGTCAAAACGGTTAGATAGATTTACTTTTAACTGAAAGAGCATCATGTTTTCAGTCTCAGTGCTCACTGTGGTGTTTGTCTTTGTGTTGCAGTCAGTCTCACTGCTCACTGTGGTGTTTGTCTTTGTGTTCAGTCTCAGTGCTCACTGTGGTGTTTGTCTTTGTGTTGCAGTCAGTCTCACTGCTCACTGTGGTGTTTGTCTTTGTGTTGCAGTCAGTCTCAGTGCTCACTGTGGTGTTTGTCTTTGTGTTGCAGTCAGTCTCACTGCTCACTGTGGTGTTTGTCTTTGTGTTGCAGTCAGTCTCAGTGCTCACTGTGGTGTTTGTCTTTGTGTTGCAGTCAGTCTCAATGCTCACTGTGGTGTTTGTCTTTGTGTTGCAGTTAGTCTCAATGCTCACTGTGGTGTTTGTCTTTGTGTTGCAGTTAGTCTCACTGCTCACTGTGGTGTTTGTCTTTGTGTTGCAGTCAGTCTCAGTGCTCACTGTGGTGTATGTCTTTGTGTTGCAGCCAGGAGCAGCTCTCTAAGATCAAGGATCTCGAGGTGAAGCTGTTGGCACTCAGTGGGGTGAACAGACCTGTGCCCGTTCACAGCATCACTGCTCTTTACATAGCAGCCCTACTAGTGGCTCTGCCTGTGTGAGTACTCAATTACAAAGCTTTCCACTTTTGTCTTTCAATTACTTTATGAAATAGTCCCGCACACGAGCAAGTGTGCTTATCTTGCGTAGAAATGTTAATTTTAATTCCAAGTCCTGCTAGGACATTTCCAAGTCCTGTTGTCTTGCTAGGACAAGACATGGAGCAGTTTCAATAAGCACATTTTATTTCAGATCGTCTTGCACTTTCAAGGACACTTGAAGAGTGAACAAGCCCTTTCCTGTCAGTAACTAACCATCTGCGTCTGCTAATGATTGACATGCTTTGCAGCCAGCAAGATGCTTGACCCTGAAAACAGTGCTGAAATTACCCGGGAAGTGCAACAGAGTTCCTGGGAGAGAAGGCAAGTAATCGGAGAACTGTCTTTAACCAGTGTAGTACCAGATGTTATGCTTAAAATTCAAATTGAAACTGCACTCTTGAGATCTATACAGTCAATTGGTTTGTGAGACAGGTAAGGGTTATAAAAGCATGCTGATGCCTGTACACTGTTAGCAGACCAGGGCTCATCACAATTGAATACATTTCTCTAAACACACATACAGACAGGATGTGTCCATATACACCCACATCAGGAAACTATTCAGTGTGTATCAAGAAATGCCCTTTTCAAGCTTCGTCAAACTGGCAAGGTGGTTCTGTAGTATGTATAGTTATCACATCAGACAGGCATCCTGTATTTACTCTATATTCTCTCATATCAGACCCAGATTAGTTTAGTAAAAAAAAAAAAAAAGTCCTTGGCAAGCATCACAACTCGACAAGCAGCTCTTGAAAACAGGTGGGTTTAATTCACACAGCATCAGCAGAGCATTGTGAAAATTGAAAGTGACAGAGATAGTAGAATTAAAAACAATGCAAAACAACAATGTTGCACACAGTATGACTCACCCTGTGTATATGTAAGTGTGAAGAGAAATCCTTTACAAGTGAGTGCACGTTACTTTTAGTGACTAGTGCAAGTCCTGAAAATAAAGCAATACCAACATGAACCACTAGAGGTCAGCAAACCCTTAAATTATTAGTAAATCAGACGTTTTGATGAGATTGTCTGTGACGTAGTTTTTGCAGGCTGCTTGTTACACGTGAGGGAAACCTGTGAAGCAATAAAGAATAGTGCCCGAGATATGTATGTTTGTTATATATATATATATATATATATATATATATATATATATATATATATATATATATATATATATATATCACGCCTAAGACTTGCTGTGCAGTTCTGCGGTAATGGTCTATTCGTTTTAACTAGAAAATACGTATTTTAAAAAAAGAAAGGTAATTTTACAGCTGTTGACATGCGTTGTCTCATATTCGCCAGTCAACACCAGTTGCCAGCAGCCTTCCTATCCCGATTTCTCCCTCACGCAACCAGTCTCGATCCTTTTTATCGGTATCTCATCAACTAATGTCCCGCACCTGAGGTTATTCAGCCTCGGACACGCCTCCCAATCACTACAAGCATGTTATACAGAACATGTCTGCTGATAGCTTTGGGATTACTGCGTTTGCTGCGCCTAGAAACGTTTGACATGCTTGGAAGACTGACGAGGTGCCGCTCTAGAAACGGGAAAAAGAAATGTCTGCGGTATTTCCGGTAGACCTTTCCCAGTAAACATTGACAAGCAAAGGAACAAGGAAGTTAAGAAGTTGAGGTTTTCACAAGCGATAGTTTATCGATTACTGAGCAGTCGCCAGGCTGTACTAGAAGCGATATACAGGGATATGTCGCGAGTGGGTAATCCTAATTAGTGCAAGAAATCGATATATATATCTTTTTTTTTTATTTTTATTTTATTTCTTTATTTTTTATTTTTTTAAAGCGAGTACTCGCTACTGACAAATTCCTCACCATGAGCGAACCGAGCCGTAGAATCTGCAAAATAGTTCTTCGGATTTTTAGCCAGTTGCTTTGGGTAAGTAAGGGTGCCATTCACTTTCTTTTGTTTCATTTTAGTTCTGCACTGTCTAACAATAATGTGTCGTTGTATATGAAGCTGTGATTTCCTAACTTCACCACAGCCCTGGCTTTCCTGTCCAGTGTGTCTGCATTCCGGCCTGTTTAAACTGCAAGCACGTAATATCGAGCCAACCGGAGCTTAGAATCAGATAGTCAGGGAGGCCAAATAAATAAACTAATAACAAAACAAGTGATTTATTCTAATACACGTGTTTCCAGTGTATGTAGAAGTACGCTGATAGTCGTCTTCACAGAAGATCTTTGCTAACGAGAGGAGGGAACCCAGATAGTGCAACAACATTGTGACAGCGTAGCAGTAAGGCTGGTTTCATGTAGTGACCACTGGCCATCATGAAAACGGTTATTATAGACCCTTGAAAAATGGCTCTGTATATGTGATATACAACCTTGTTTGTATTGAACCCTCTTATCACCAGACAGTCCTCAATGCTTGGCAATGCTTTCTGTGTTTGAGTCTTAATTGCCTAAGTAATCGCTCTTCATGCAGTGATTTAGAGGACAGACCATAAACACTAGTGCACTAGAGCAGACATTTTGAAAAGAGCTTTAAAACAGACTTAAAAGTTATAAGTGTAAAAAGTTGTCAGGATGTTAACAATGAAAAGGTAAATTGCAGGTGTGTTATAACGCAGTTTCTTCAGAACCCCGTTACTTACTCTTTAAAGATCCTAATTATTCAGCATCAGCAGCATGGCTAGGTAATCCATTCTGTGCCGTCACAACTGTGTAAACAACAGTATTTCTTTGTCTTAAGTCTTGTTTTTTTTACAGTCCTCTGGTCCTGGTTTCTGTGCTGCGTTTAATGTAGTGGCTAGGTTAACTGTGCCCACTCCTTTTGGATTTTAAAGACTTTCACCAATCTTTCTAATTCTAAGCTAAATATGCCCCCATATATTATAATGTGCTGTTGAAAGTCCTTGGCAAGTTTCATCATACTGTAGTTGGATAAGCAGTTCTCTAGATAAATGTAATAATATACTGTATAGATGGACAGAAAGACAGACTCCATATAACCTCACAATATGGCACACTCAGTAACTTAACAATTTGATTATCAGCTTCATCACAATTATTGTAACCACTGGTTTCATTGAGCCAGATTGACACTAGTCTTGGACTACCTTACCTAAGTTAACATTGGGAAGTTCAAGACTAGTGCTTATCAGACTCTGTGAAACCAGCCATATAATGACATACAGAAAGGCAGTCGGACAGACAGACAAAAGCAGAAGTGGGGTTGTCAGAGGGCCTGGTTAGCAGAAACAGCAATAGAGAAGTATATAAAAAGGGGGGGGTGTATCTACCGTTCACTTTTATTGGTATTCCAAATTCTGTTATCCTGCGATTAAATGATACAGTACAATTTGGTAAACAAACGTAAACAGCCCGTGGTAGAGCCGAACAACCCACTGCAATAAAACACTTGACATTTTGTTAAAAAAAACAGAACCTCAAAACAAGGAAACACCTTGCCCAATAGCTGCATCTACAGAGAGTGTATTTGCAATTGTACTTGGATACAGCTGCCTTCCTTGTATCTCTCTCGATGTGCCCTGTACTTAACACTTAATAAAGTAAGGAATTCAATATTCCAACACTGCAGCTGGTAAAACAGGGCAGTGACATGTACCTTTGTGATTGTTACTAAGCGGTTTGTTTCCTTGTTTCTGTAATTACAGCTTGCTGCTCTAGTGATAGCCCTAAGTGGTATTTTCCTCCTGATTAATTTCAAGCACTACCGACTGTTCTTCGAGGATGAATACATCATCCTTCCAGCACTCCTGGCTGTCATAGCGGCCTTGTTTCTTCTTGCTGCTGGTATTGCTGGCTGTTGTGCATCAGAGAAAGAATCGCCATGTCTTCAGGGCATTGTAAGTAAAATAATCCATCCAGTGTTGTTGTTGTTATTATTATTATTATTACTTATTATTATTAAAACTTTTTCAATCAGTCAGCCATTATTTTTTATAGCGCCTTTCATAGTGGACCACCATCACAAAGCGCTTTACAAGATGCACTTATCATTTCAAGAAAATCCTTACATATCTTAATATTTTTTTTAACAGAGAAGATTTATACAGAATCGTTGCTTGCTTATTGTTGTTATTTTTACCCTTTTTATTGCCCCCTTTGTCTGATTTTCTGCATTTTTGCACAATTTTCACATTGAATCTGGTCAGATCTTTTTGTGGGTTGTAGTATATATAGGGCAGTCTGAGAGAAAAAATGACACCAAAGTTTGGTGCTTCTTTCATTTGTTTGGTGTGCAAGGTATTCAATCATGCAATCTTCAGGTGTAAAAAAGTTATTGCCCCCTTAGTTAACTCAACCCAATTAAAGGGATCATTAGGGTCGGCTGTTTGAATACTTTGGTTAACAATCAAGCCTGATTTGGGCCAGCCCTGCTTAATATAAATCTGACTAACTTTGGCCCTTGCCATCAGAGTGAAGTTCTCAGCACACAGGTTCTAGAGGCACATCATGCCACGATCAAAAGAAATTCCTGAAAACCTCCGGAAAAATGTTGTTGATGCATATCAGTCTGGAAAGGGTTACAAAGCCATTTCTAAGGCTCTGGGGCTCAAGACCAAACCACAGTCAGAGCCATATTGTCCAAATGGAGAAGGTTTGGGACAGTAGTGAATCTTCCGAGGAGTGTCCAAGAGCAAGGCGTACGCCTTTTATTCATTTTATTCCCTCTTTATTCCTGAGTGAAGCTGTCAGCACACACAGGTTCTAGAGGCACATCATGCCACGAGGAGTGAAAATCCTGCCAAAAACTCTCTCCAAGAGCAAGGCGTACAATCGTCCAGGAAGTTACAAAGAACCCTAGAACAACATCAGGAATCTGTAGACATCTCTCGCCTCGGCTAAGGTCAGTGACTCCACCATCAGAAACACACTGGGGAAAAATGGGATTCCTGGCAGAGTAGCAAGGCAGAAACCACTGCTCACTAAGAAGAACATGAATGCTCGTCTCAATTTTTGCCAAAAAGCACCTGGATGATCCTCAAGAGTTCTGGAACAATGTTCTATGGACAGATGAGTCAAAAAGTGGAACTTTTTGGCAAACATGGGCCCCGTTATGTCTGGCGAAAACCAAACACTACATTCCACAGAAAGAAACTCATACCAACGGTCACATACCAGTTCACTCACGACCGCGGCGCCTTTATTTAATGAAAACCTACCCCTTCATTATTCTTTTAATTCAGTAAGGTTGTGTTGTGTGAAATTTAATTACTTTAAATTTAAAAGGAAGTTGATGTGGAAGTAAATAAGACAATTACTTCACAGAGTAATTTTTAAAAGGTCCTTTATTATTTCACACACACACACGCAGTTACATACACAGTCTCTTTTATTGTTACACCATCCTCATTACCTTCCTCTTCCTTTTATACTCACCTTTTTTTCTTACTTTTTTCGTCATCCACTCTCTCATCACTTTCATACAAAGATTATATTAATCACAGATCAATACAATCCATGAGACGCAACTGAACTAATTCTTACCCTTCCAAGCGGATCGGGAGAGCCCTTCGACCCTGGTAAGAGAAAGCAGCTGTCTCCAAGAAATTACCGAGCAGGACTGCGCGCTAATCCTCACGGCTGACTCTCATCAGAGCAGAGGAGAACCCCGTCCTTTATAACTTACCAAGTTAGGCTTTTGCATGCGAGAGAGTAATTGGCCAGATCACTCCCTCGAGGCTCGGCCCTCTGAATAAACCATTCCTTTCCCTAGAACATTCTAACAAAAACAAGTTATATAAATGTGACAAAAAACAAGTTATATAAGATATGGGGTTATTATAGGGCAAGGGCAAAGATGAACTCGAACGCATTTCTAGAACTTTCTAAAACACACTTTTTTTTTATTACATTTGGGGATGCTTTGCTGCATCAGGACCTGGATGACTTGCCATCATTGAAGGAACCATGAATTCTGCATTGTATCAGAGAATTCTATAGGAGAATGTCAGGCCATCCGTCCGTGAGCTGAAGCTGAAGTGCAGCTGGGTCATGCAACAAGACAATGATCCGAAACAAACAAGCAAGTCTACATCAGAATGGTTGAAGAACAAGAAATTTTAAGTTTTGGAATGGCCTAGTCAAAGTCCAGACCTAAACCCCATTGAGATGTTGTGGCAGGACCTGAAACAAGCAGTTTATGCTCGAAAACCCACAAATTTCACTGAGTTGAAGCAGTTCTGCATGAAGGAGTGGGCCAAAATTCCTCCATGGCGCTGTGAGAGACTGATCAATAACTACAGGAAGCGTTTGGTTGCAGTTATTGCTGCTAAAGGTGGCGTAACCAGTTATTGAGTCTAAAAAATTCATGTCCCAGAAAAAAAGTGTGTCCCGGGTGTTGCATAACTTTCTTTAATAAATAAATGAAATAAGTATCAATATTTTGTGTTATTTGTTCACTCAGGGTCCCTTATATCTAATATTAGATTTTGGTTGAAGATCTGATAACATTCAGTGTCAAAAATATACAAAAATGCAGAAAATCAGACAGGGAGCAAATAAAACAAAATGCTGCATAATACATTAAATACAGTGGAACCAAACAAAATGTACGTATTACCATGTAATTTACCTGTGCACCTTAATAACTGATGTGGACGTCTTACTGAAATAGTACAGCAATAGTGCATAATACATGAAATAGTATACAGCAACACAGCAGCTAATAGCAGATATCAGGCTTGAAGAGCATGGAAAGCAAGAGAGAACAAGTGGGTCTTGAGAGTTGATTTAAAGCGAGCGACGGTGGGAGCATCATGCACCAAAGCTGGGAGAGAGTTCCAGAGAGTCTGAGCCATGAAGCTAAATGAGCGTTCTCCAAGTGTGGTGCACTTTTGCTTGGGGATAACAAGCAGGCCAGAGTCGGAGAACCTCAGCTTGCAGCGTCCCTGGATCGCCAAACAGTTGTCCAACTCCTCCACCAGCCCTGTACACAGTACTTTCCGCTAACATCCACTCGTCCTCTCAAACTTTCATTAGGACGTAACATTCCATCGTCACGTCGATTTCTACCTGATCAGGAAACCGCCACCGATCTACGTCACTACATCGTGGCTACAGTGCAATGTCACCACGCTGTCCAAAGTCGATCCTGGCTCTTCTAGTTCTAAACACTAGTCAAGTTGATTCAATCGGGCGAGACAGGTCCTCTAGTTCTGCAAATACACATTCCCATATGTTACTCCGGAGATCATTAACCTCCCTAAAACTAAATTCCAGGAGCTGGTGGACAGAAGCGAGTCTGACGTGTCGAGTTGTCACGGGAACCTACCAAGGTAATCTGCCGACCGCGATCTAGTGTTCTAGTGGTAAATTGAATGATAGGACAGCCGGATCTCGGGCTATACGCATTGTGGTTTAAACGTAGTTGGAGTGTCATCTTGTTGGGGGGTTGTGTAACCTATTGCTTTGACAATTACAAAATAACAAACCAAACAGAAAAGTAAGTTTGTCGTTGCACTTAAGGTCGGTCCGCCCCTTTCTCGTCTATTGGGTCTAATATTAATAATAATGGGTTTTATTATTATTATTATTATTATTATTAATAGCAGACTATCTCACCTGTTCAAACGAACTCCTGCGTTGTAATTTAGGGACGCATAAATTGGATCCATCATTTGTTTATTATCAGATTATTGTCATTTAATGTGAGCTCATTGTCGAAAACCTCTTCCCCACCATGCCAAGACACAAGACACCACGTTCTGTGTTCGTGGCTTTTCATCACAGGACACACCGACAGTCAGCGTCAGGGGGTGACTGGGGCAACTGGTCCTTTACTCATCCCCCGATGGTTTTAGGGCTAAAGCACTTTTAGCCACTGTAACTCCCCAGTGGCGTTTTTAATTGGAGAACATCGCGGTTACGTATGGCCTGTTTTAGGGGCCAATGCATACCGGACAAGTACAGAGAGAAAAAAAACTTGTTTAAATGAACTACTGCACAACGCAAGCAGTGCAAAACTATGTATCTTCCTTCTGTAGATATCCCTTTTTTATTCCTTCGCCTTCCTGTGTGCATTGCACTTAGACAAAAAATGTGCACAAATAACATTTACAAAAAAAAAAATTCTCCAAAGTGGTTAACGTTGTTGTTTACTATTCAAATAACAACAAAGTTTTAATCAGCCTATCAGTGCGTCTGTACTGCTTTTCTGTGACCTGTAATGTGCAGTAGGGGGTGGGACAAAGTTGGTGCTGCATTGTTTTGATTTAGGTTGCTAAAATATAGTTTTCAGCATTGGAGGTAAAATAGTAGAAATGGACAACAAAAAAAGCAAAGTATATTTCATCTGATGATCATTTCAAGATATTTCCTAAAGAAACTGTACATGCAGATTGAGGTAATTGTTTTGCATGTCTTAACGTGACTTTGGAGAAAGGAACGCTCGATCACTATGTAGCTTCAGAATTGTACATTAAACAAAAGGCTATTACAGAGGCTGTTGAACAGAACGTAAAATAAACAGCTTTCAGAAACCAAACTGGAAAGTTCGTCCTTCAGTGTTTCTCTTAACCATAAACAAAGGAACAGATCACCTAGGCACGTCCCCTTGGTTAGCGAGTGCAACCGCTTCTCCAATTCGTGGTTACCACATTGCTTTCTCTCTGGAGCGATGACTTGGTGCACCATAGCTCCGCCCCCTTTCTAGATGGCCAACATCCAGCTAACCCTTGGAATGAATTGTCTGACCGTCCAGTCTGGGACACTCTGTTCCCTTTACACAGCGCCCTCATAGGTCAGGAGGGAGATTTATAACCAAGATTCATTCTTTCTCTGTCACTTGGTGGCTGCAGGCTCGATGAGAGGCCACAAACAAACACGCAGCATTTCAGGGAATTCAACTTCAGACTTTTATTATATCTCATGGGTTCTGCATAACTGGGTTCCCTTTTGTAGCAGTATCAATCCTGTACACATATAGGCATTAGGCACACTGTCTCAAAGGAGGAATGGAGCAACAAAACACACTATCTCCATTTAACTCTCTCCTGCTCTCATTAGATTCTCGCGCAACCTTTACTTTAGTCTCTGTAGACTAGAGAGCACTCAGAAGTAATTCTAGTCTCTAGGGATTAGAGCACTCAGAAGTAATTCTAGTTATGCGCTGGTGTAACTTTTTGTTTATACACAGACAATACACATAGCAGGCTACTCTATAGTAGTAAGCCGAGGAAAGCTAGTAAGGTGCCATTTGATTTTCGCAGCTTTCCTCTTTCCCCTGACCCAATGTGCCATCCTGTGTTACAAGTCATGTCATTGTAAAAATAATAAGAACAATGTATACTTACAAATATGTTCATAATAATGATTGTACGTTTACATTTCAATTATGTTTTTCTCGTGACTGTTTGTACATTCTAACTAAAATGAATTAAGCAACGGTAGTTACCCATATCCCGCACGTATGTTTTTCAACATAATCTAGAGTGTTTTAATATTGGAATTTCATATTTGCTCTCTCCTTGTTAACTATCTCACTGTTTTTCATTGCAGTTTGTGTATTTTCTCATCATCGTGTTTTGCTTGGAAGCAACTGCAGCAACTTTATCTTATATCAACGTTGAAAAGGTACACATTTAAATTGAAAAGGGATCATTAACAGACCCTGTCTATTACATCAGTTAATATGTACAGTGGACCCTGTCTCATATGTTAATATGTACAGTGGACCCTGTTTATTATATCTGTTAATATTTACAGTGGACCATGTTTATTACATATGTTAATATGTGCAGTGGACCCTGTCTCGTATATGTTAATATGTACAGTGGACCCTGTCTCATATGTTAATATGTACAGTGGACCCTGTCTCATATATGTTAATATGTACAGTGGACCCTGTTTATTATATCAGTTAATATGTACAGTGGACCCTGTCTCATATTTTAATATGTACGGTGGACCCTGTTTATTATATCAGTTAATATGTACAGTGGACCCTGTCTCATATTTTAATATGTACGGTGGACCCTGTTTATTATATCAGTTAATATGTACAGTGGACCCTGTCTCATATACAGTACCAGTCAAAAGTTTGAGTACACTTGCTGGAAACTAGGTTTTTTTCATAATTGACATAATTTCAATGTTTTACGCTGTATACGTTTCTGTAAATACTTGAAAATTAAAACACATGTTACAATATATAAAACAAAATATAAGGAGTATCAAAGCAATGTTCAAGAAAATTGAAAATTGTTTCTAAATCTTGGATTCCTCAAAATAGCCACCCTTTGCCTTAATAACAGCTTCACAAACACGAGGCATTCGGTTAACAAGTTTCAGCAGGAAATCACCCAACATGTCTTCCCAGCTCTTCTGCAGCAATTCCCAGAGATGTAGGGCACTTGTGGGTAGCTTTGCTTTGACTCTTCTGTCCAGTTCGTCCCATACAAGTTCTATGGGATTGAGGTCTGGAGACTGGGCAGGCCAGGTCATTAGATTGAGTTGTCCTTCACTTTCCTTTTTCACCAGATAGTTCTTGCACAACTTTGAGGTGTGTTTCGGGTCATTATCTTGCTGAAGAATGAAGGACTGCCCAACTAGCCGTAATCCTGATGGAATGGCATGCCTCTGAAGTATGCTATGATAGCCATGCTGGTTGAGCTTGCCATGGACTTGGTAAAGATCACCAGCTCTGTCACCAGCAAAGCAACCCTAGACCATGACACTGCCTCCTCCATGCTTGACAGTGGGAACCAGACATGCAGAACTCATGCGCTCTCCCTCTCTGCGTCTTACAAATACTCGGCGGTTGGACCCAAATATTTCAAATATGTACTTATCTGTCCATAAGTCCGACTTCCACACATCCGGTTTCTGTGTTTTCTGGCCCAGGCAAGACTCTTCCTCTTATTCTGCACTCTTAACTGGTTTCTTTGCAGCAATTCTTCCAGTTAGGCCAGCTTCATGCAATCTCCTCTGAACAGTTGATATTGAAACATCTGTACTTCCAGTAGCATTTAGCTGAGCTTGTATTTCAGGGGCAATTAATTGCTGGTTTCGCAGACTTGTGACTCGAATGAACTTGTTCTCTGATTCTGAGGTCACCCTTGGCCTGCCTGACCTTGTTCGGTCCTCATGAGTGCCAGTTTCTTCAAATCGTTTGGTCTTGGCCACAGCAGTTACAGACACTTGCAAAGTTCTTGCGATTTGTCTTAAAGATTGACCTTCATTTCTTAAAGTAATTACAGACTGTCTTTTTTCTTTGCTTAACTGAGCGTATTTTGCCATTTTCTGCTCCGTTACATTCAGGAATGACAAACTTGTGCCCATTCTACCTATATTTATAGTAATCATGGACTCTCAACCTTTAACAATAATTGGTGACAAAAGGATAATTAGGTAACATGCTAGTAAATTCAGAGAACATCAAACAAAGACACTTTTATACTTAGGCCAGTGTTCTAACACCATATTATACACATTTCAGACTTTTAACTGACTTGGGCTTCAGACTGAAATCCCCTTTCTTTGGGTGACCATTTCATTGAAATTGACCTCTGGTCATATCAATGGGTCAGATCTTTAGAAATCATATGATAACATAGGCAGTTCCTCTTATATTTTGCCACTGTTAACAAAGTGGTAACCTGTTAGCTGCCCCTAACCTTGTTTTAATCGTTGTCCCTAAACATGTGACTGGCCGCTGCAAGCCTGTATTGAGAATGTGAATCATGTTTTTGTTGAGGTGTCCTTGCAGCATCGGGACAGACAGAGTTTCTGGTTAGACAGATGGACTGGTTTCCCCCTTTTCTTTGGAGGTGCCCACTTTCTTAATCGCTGTTTGCCCTCTCTGGAACAATGCTTGCCAGTAGTAATTGTAAAATACTCCTCACAATATTTAATTGTATGCTGCTGATATTGTATTTTACATCCCTTTAGTAATAATCAATAAATTCCTAATCAGCTAACAGAACAGATTCTAATTTACAATGGTGATCTGGTGGAGACTCTGCTCAAACTACAGCAAAGACAACCTCCAGTTGACATCCACAAAACATAAATATCTACATATATAGCAATTTCACCAGAAGAAAAAAATACATCCAGTTATTTGATAATCCATTCAACCTGTAGTTTAAAAATAAGAAGCTCAGTTTGAATCAAGTATTGGAGACCTGGGTGATTGGTGTAAAAGCAATGCCTGTATTGTGTTAAATGCCTTTCTCTGTCCTAGATGGGATCGGAGCTGGCTCCGTTTGAGAGGGTCTTTCACCAGTACAATGGCAGCAGCAAGGACCCTGATACACAGGCTGTGGATTTCTTACAAAAAGAGGTATGTCATTTTCATTTTAAATACTGATCTTTTAATGTGCACATTTCAAATGTGGTGCATGGAATATATTTTTGTACAAATAATTTGTACCCTGCCAGAATTTGCGTGAAATGAGTCAGTTTTGAACTAAGACGTTCTCTTTTGCTGCCAGATGCTGAGAGACTGATGCAGGCTTTTATAACAGCTAGGATTGATTATTGATATTGCAATTATCTTTTCTCTGGTGTTTCAAGTTGTGTTTTATCTCGATTACAGTTTGTGCAAAATGCTGCTGCCAGAGTTTAAACTACAATAAAGAAGTATGAACACATTACCCCTGTGTTAGCAGTCTTACACTGGGTCTGACATGTTACTTTATGAAAACGTGTCGATGGCCACCGTTTACTGTGAAGAAACGGCAATGGCAATGAATGAAAAAAAAAAAGCGCTGTCAGCTTTATGTACTATATTTCAGGAATAAACAAAACAACGTTTAACTTTAAGTGTTATTTGGTTTTCATTTAATTCAGTGGGGTAAAGTAAGTCCTACACAACCTATTCTTTACTCCTGGGATATTTTTCTATTTAAGCGTGTTATATATTCTAAGGTCTTGCTGTAAAATAAAGGCACACACACACACAGGGGCCACGCCCCCTGACCCTGCTGCTATGCTGCCTCTGCCTGCGTTCACAGCAATGTAATGACTTTTAGTACGTTTCGAAAAACGAACGAATATCCAAACGAATGTTTAAATTGAGTGAATATCCGAACATGAAAATCTTGTGTTCGTCCCAGCACTACTAAATACACCACACGTAATTCATCCCCTGATTACAGGTGCATTCGGTTGATTAGACATTACGGTTGAGCAAAGATAGGATAATTGACTGTCTACTGTATAGTGCTATATTTATTAATAATAATAATCTTTATTTGTATATAGCACCTTTCATAGTGGACCACCATCACAAAGCTCTTTACAAGATAACATAATTTGATCAATGTAATGTTGAATTTCTTTAGCTAGTTGGGATGTAATGTTTTGTTGCTGACCACTGAGGTGTAAGACCATGGGAAGAGCGCTTCTTTCAAATTATTGTTTGTTTGAAAACAATGGAAAGAGACAACAAGAACAGGCTGAAAGGGATCGGAAAAGTTATTAACCGATAAACAAAATCTTGAATATCGTTTTCATTCCAGGGCTAATAAATTCATTTTGTTTTGTTTTTTGTTTCTGGTCCATGAAAAATGTAGATCTTTCCAGTTCCAGGTGATGATGATAATAATAATAATATCAGGGTTTTCCCCAGGCCTTTTCAGTTGGGAGGGCCGTCCAGCAAAGTGGCTGTCGCCTCCCGGCTGTAAAAACCTGATCCGCCTGTCTTGCAGGTGCTACTATGCCTTTAAAAATAAGGATTGATTGCGCTTCTAGCAGACCAGATCACTTCCATGTTGCTGGGTGAAAAAAAAAATCTTGGAACCACATGACAACTGTGTTACGTCTTGACACAACATTTAACCAATCAGAGAGTTGAAGGAGAAGGTTTTCTGTGTTAAACACTTAGAGGATTCAAAATGACTGCTAAAAAATAACCAATTATTTTCAAAGCAAAAGTAGTGACAGTGAATGCAGGGGGACAAAATAAACCAGCGATCAGAGCAATCCACCACCTAATACTAATACTTTATTAAAAAAATATTAAGATTACTTTCAAGTATTATCATTAAGTCCATTTTTTGTCATATTATTGTACTGTAAGGTGACATGAAGTACATAATTGCTATACATATGCACCAAAATACAAAACGCGTATTCCTTTTGTTTTGATATCGTAACAATATGTACCCATGTACTTGTGAGTGCAGGGGTGCTGGATTATTACACTGCGGTTTCATGCAACAGTTATGATGGTGACCAAACGTGTGAGAGCACTGTTGTGTTAAAATGAAGAGTGCATTCAAAAAATGTAAAATAGCAAAAAACTAAAATAGACGTGCATTAACAAAATGCCCATAACATAAAGAAAACAATTTAAATGAATCAATAAGCTCAATAATTAAGCTAAGAAAGAAGTGAAAAGATTACAGTTTTTTTCTGAACTCCAATAACCCTGCGTTCTCTTTCCCCAGTCAAATCGCAGAGTGCTTAAACAAGCACAATAATTTACCATCATAAAAAAACAGTAATGAAAAAGAAATGTACAATATAAAAAAGCACAACCAGGTATAGTCAGTGAAAGACAACACATTATTCAGATTCTTTGTAGTATTATATATTTAAGGTAAGGCAAGTTTATTTTTCCGTTAAAAGTCCTCCGGCTATAATGTTCTGCCGCCCGGCTGTACAGAATTCCTCGGGAGAACCCTGATTGTACAATCAAAATGTCTCATTCGCCATGAACAATTTCAAACACTGTTTTTTTTTTTTTTTTTTTTATTATAATTCAGTTTAAAAAGGTTTACGAACTGACTTGCTGACAGATCAGGGTCAATTGCAGCATTCCACCAAAAGTTGATGAGATGATTGAGCTCATCAGTTAAACTAGATCAAGTTTAGTGCTGAATGCATCTTAATAAACCCGAGCCTTGCGGTCATAGCTCAGATCCACAATGAGTGGATTAGGTCAGTCCAGTGAAGTTCGCGACTACGCTAGTCTGCTTGCTGTGATTTGTGCCCTTTCTCCAATATGTGCACAGCTGTTTAATACAGGTTATACATGTGAAAGGTTCCTCATGTCTGTATTACATCACCCATGAATAATGGATACATTTTAATAAACAAGCATTTTAAACTTTTACTACAACCTTGCATCCCTTATAAAAATAAGAAAGTAAGTCAGAGTTAGTTAAGTAAGCAGTAAAACCCACAACAGGGTTACCGGTTTACAGGCTCCGTTTATTTTACAAAAAGAAAACAAAAAACATTTTAAACTTTAAATGAAGTTTTATGTAATGTATCCTTAATTTGTCTGTAGAAGCTTCTACCACAATTTTGCCCCATTTGCATACATTGACTATAACAATCAGAGACTGCAAGGGATTCAATACATGTTTTAGGAGTAGGGTCAGGGTGATTCAGTGCATGTTGTTTTAGGAGTAGGGTCAGGGTGATTCAATGCATGTTGTTTTAGGAGTAGGGTCAGGGTGATTCAATGCATGTTGTTTTAGGAGTAGGGTCAGGGTGATTCAGTGCATGTTGTTTTAGGAGTAGGGTCAGGGTGATTCAGTGCATGTTGTTTTAGGAGTAGGGTCAGGGTGATTCAATGCATGTTGTTTTAGGAGTAGGGTCAGGGTGATTCAATGCATGTTGTTTTAGGAGTAGGGTCAGGGTGATTCAATGCATGTTAGGTGTAAATAAGGACCATTTTTACAGTCGGAGTTGACCGTGCCTCTGACTTCTTCTGAAGTATTTTCAGAAGGTTTATGCCCAGGTTGCAACTGTGATGGCAGATATCATGTATAGGTAAAATACTTTATTTTGCTTACTTCAGTCTGTCGACACCAACCCCACAGTTACTAGAGACAGATATATGGTACGTTTTGCCTCACAGCCTCAATTATTTAGTGCACTGTATGTAACGATAATGAACACAAATCAAGCACATACAACCCCAAGGCAGAGCGCTTGTTTTGGTTCTTTAACCCTTTACAGTCCTATGTGGGACCAGGTCCGACATTACAATTTTCCCTTTCCAGTCAGATATCATCAAAAAGACATCAAGCACAGGTCTCTAGTCGTTTTTTCTCCAGAAAAAGCTGAGAAAACCTTTCATGGCTGAGTGAGACCGATAGGAGCCGATTGAAGCCAAAAAAAAAAGGGGGGACGTATCTGATAGCCCCCCCTGCACCACAGAGATAACACGGACATAAACAAAGGAGATAGCTGCTTCTGCATCCAGCACTCAAAGAATATCCAAGACATTTGCAGAGCTTTTTGAGATGTTATAGTAATAAAATAATGACTTGGATTGCATTATTGGTGAGTTTGGTGATAAAACGAGTGTTTAGGAGAGGATTTATCAGTATGCATGTCTATAAAGAGGTATTTGAAGAATGCAGTGAACAAGGGGTGGAGCTTGGCTGGAGATGCATTACTGAGTGTACTTTTGCAACTCAGTGTCTTTTAAACCATTTTTACTCTGAAAAAATACATATTTTAAACAGCGCATGTAAAATAAACAGTGTGTGTGAAAATAAGTTGGACCCAACGCGTCTGGCAAGCCGTTAAGGGTTAACTGATCCATTGTGTGCATTTTTAGTTATCAAGCTGTTGTTTTTGTTCATAGCTCCATTGCTGCGGATTGCATGGCTTCCAGGACTGGCAGACAAGCCCATGGTTTAATGAGAGCGGGCACACCAGGGTACCGCTCAGCTGCTGCAACTCGACTTTCACCAACTGCACCGGAAGTGTTGACCAGCTGGGACTGCTCTTTACAAAGGTACCCAAGATTACCATGCTGGAGATTGAGTCCTGTCAACTAAAGGGATTGTAGCTAGCGAAATAATCTGATCAATCTGACCTGTTTTGAAAGAAACAAGTTTTTCAATTTCATTTTAAGCACCTTGTAACACACTAGGATAAAGACAGTTCTCAGTTTGCTTGCCTTGCCTTCCAGGAAGTCTGTTACTACTTTACTTCCTAGGTCATTAAAAAAAAAAAGTCATTTCTGGTTAGTGACTGGAAAGGCAGCATTGAAGGGGTGGGAACCATTTCACTCTCCACCTAGGAAGTGCAAGACATCTGAAGACAAACAGAGATTTCTTGAACTTTGCAGTGGTGTAGTACCATGTTAGCATTAGCACCACGATCAGTGCTTCCCCAGCTTCTCCTGTGTTGTTTGGCCTTGCTTTCTTTGGGACTTTGAAGGTGATTCAGTATTAGGAAGCAACAGCAACTCTTCTGTAGTATTTCAAAAATATCTGCATTATAGTAAGCAAAGGGATCTTTAACACAACAAGAAGGGGCGGCATTCAGGTTGCCAGTTCTAATAAGATGTTAGACATTCATTTTCAGGTTTTTGTCTTGCGCTGTTCACAGGGGGTAATGCTGTATTGCTGGTGCTAATACAACACAATGGATTTCAATGCTTTGGTTTGTGGTGTTCCACCAGGGCTGCCAGGGGAAGCTGGAAAATGTTCTGTCGTTCATTCTGCATTTAATACTCTGGTCTTCGGTAGGTGCGGCTGGGATTCAGGTCAGTGCTATTAGAATTTCCTTTTAAACATTTGAAATATTGACAAGTATATATATATATTTGACAAGTCCTTTTTTATTGTCTATCGCACAAGTAATATTTCAGTTACTAGGAACCTTCACAATAAAAACCCACCAACAAAATATTAGCCAATCACTGGTTATTCCTTGCGGCCAATCATATTAAGAATTAGAAATTGGAAGCAAGTTAGGTTGTAGAGTAAACCCCAACACAAATCCAACCTCAACCTACTTTTTCTACTTTTTTTTCAATTGAATTTTATAAGGAATTAATAATGTCAGTATGGTAAACAGGTAAGTAATTATTTGGCTTGTAACAAGCTTTTCACTTTATACTTTAAACAGTGTTCTAAGTTTTTCAAGCACTGTAGAAATACATTTCTAAAACTGCATTCTTGAAAAATACATCATTTGATTTTGCTGAGCTCCCTGAATCTCTGGAATATAATTTATTTGTTTAGAAAGGTCACCTTTATAGTTTTGAGTTTAGTGAAAACAAAAATCAATTAAAAAAGAATAATCATACTTTTAGAGCTTCTTAATTCATATCAGAAAGTCGCTGTGTGATTAAGTGTTCTGTGCTTTGCTTCTAGTCTCTCTTGTTCCCAGCACACGCCATCTCTGCTTGCAGGCAACGTCAATGAATTCACCTGGCAAATTCAGTGTAAAACGAAGCACTAAAGTCTCAAATCAAAAATTGCCTTCTGTCAAACAGGCAGATATATCAGACTGATGTGACAGAAGGACTGATTGATAGCAAAAAGAAAAGAACAACAGAATAACTTAATACCACTTAATTTACAAAAATGAAAGTAATTTATTAGAAGAACATAAGAAAAATTACAAACAAGAGGAGGCCATTAGGCCCATCTTGCTCGTTTGGTTGTTAGTAGTTGCTTATTGATCCCAGAATCTCATCAAGCAGTTTTTGAAGGATCCGAAGGTGTCAGCTGTGTGTAAAAAAAAAAAAAAAAAAAAAAAAAAAAAAAAAGTGCCTCATTCTGAAAGCCCCTTTATCTAATCTCCATTTGTGACCCCTGGTCCTTGTTTCTTTTTTCAGGTCGAAAAAATAGACACTGTCAATACCTTTTAGAATTTTGAATGCTTGAATCAGGTCGCCGCGTAGTCTTCTTTGTTCAAGACCGAATAGATTCAATTCTTTAAGCCTATCTGCATATGACATGCCTTTTAAGCCCGGAATAATTCTGGTCGCTCTTCTTTGCACTCTTTCTAGAGCAGCAATATCCTTTTTGTAGCAAGGTGACCAGAACTGAACACAATATTCTAGATGAGGTCTTACCAATGCATTGTATGGTTTTAACATTGCATCCCTTGATTTAAATTCAACACTTTTCACTATATATCCAAGGATCTTGTTGGCCTTTTTTAAAGCTTCTCCACTTTGTCTAGATGAAGACATTTCTGAGTCAACATAAACTCTTAGGATTTTTTTCACAGATTCCTTCTTCAATTTCAGTATCTCCCATATGATATTTATAATGTACATTTTTATTTCCTGCGTGCAGTACCTTACACTTTTCTCTATTAAATGTCATTTGCCATGTGTCTGCCCAGTTCTGAATGCTGTCTAGATCATTTTGAATGACCTTTGCTGCAGTGTTTGCCACTCTTCCTATTTTTGTGTTGTCTGCAAATTTAACAAGTTTGCTTACTATACCAGAATCTAAATCATTAATGTAGATTAGGAATAGCAGAGGACCTAATACTGATCCCTGTGGTACTCCACTGGTTACCACACTCCATTCTGAGGTTTCTCCTCTAATCAGTATCTTCTCTTTTCTACGTTAACCACTCCCTAATCGGTGTGCTTGCATTTCCTTGAATCCCTACTGCGTTCAGTTTGAGAATTAAAACTAGAGGAGAAGAATTAGACGAGACTCGATTTAACGTATTTTAAAATCCTCAGGAGTTGTCAAAGTTAACCCTAACCAGCACAGAAATCGGACCTTAACCAGGACCAGAGAACACACGGGTGAGGGCATGGGCTGTCTAGCCATGCTGTTGATGCTGAATCACTGGGATCCTTTAAGATCAAGCTTGAGTTTTGAGATCAGTAAGCTACAAGGAACTGTTACGTTTCTTCTACAGAATTGTTCACACTCCTCTTTTTTCTGGCAGGTTGTGGGGCTCGTCAGTGTGTCTGTACTAATGAGAGAGTCCCCGCTGCAGGAATATCGAATCTTGGACAGAGATCCCTTTTCCTAAATCATGGTGAATGCAGGGACAGCATCGCCCTTCATCCCTTCAAACACAATGGCGATGTATATCATGAGGAAGTGTTGTAAATGTGTTTAAATAGGTTTCAAATTACTGTGTAATATTATTGGGCTTTCATCATGCTACAACCCACTGATTCCTGCTGGCTTGTGCAGTTTGTCTTTATGCAGGGCAGCACAGTAGCAATTTTATGGTATATATTAAAAAAACATACTGATTATTTTGACTTGCTGTTATGGTGTGTAACAGGGTGCCGGTCCGAGGTATAAATATTAATTTTCGTAATGGATACTTCACTCAGATTGCAAAGGTTGTACACAATGACTGACATTCACAAGACAAACTCACAGCTAACCACTTAATAGTGCGACTGCTCTCTCCTAAGGAAAGACACAGCATTAAATAATGTTAAATACATGACACGTGTTTCTTCTCATTTATACGGATTTGTTTAACCCGTCTTTGTTTACAAACACGATTGTTAAACTATTCCATCCTTTACTCATTATTATTCTCTAGTTCCTAACCATTGCCAGTAAAGACTGAGCATCAGCATTACCCCTTCTGTGGAAGATTGCAGAACATACGGCTATATAACAAAACCCTTTTCCCACAAAGGACAGCTTCATTAAGGGTATCGCCCTAATCTACATACAGCAGTACACCTCACGTATTGAATACACATTGCTCAACATGAACGGTGTATTATAAACCACTGCTCTAGCGCCAGTAGAATAACATTAACAATAATAATCCCAATACCAGGCTTTGAAATATTACAGTGACGGTCTCACCCTCACATGGTGCATCAACAATGTTAATATTTGTGGATGAGAGCAGTATTTTATGTGTGTGTAAAAGCAAGCAGCAATAAGAAATGATCAGCATTTTAATGTAAAGCAAAAAGGACAACGGTGGCTGAATATGCCTAGTCGCCAGAATTATTGAGATCCACAATCCTGCAGTTTTTATATTTATCGCTTAGTTACTATATAACAGGATGAAAATGTAGTTGTGACAAATTAAGCATACATATGAGTGCACTCATATTATGTGAAAGAAACAACCTGAACGTTAGCCCGTGAGATTTTTATTAATTTAATATTTTTATAATTAAAGTTGTTTGATGTAGGAATAATTACCATTCAACATTGATCCACTACCATCTTGCCTAGCACAGCATTCTGCTTTCTATTTACCTTTCGCGCGCGTGGGAGTCGGCTCTAAATTTGCTTTGTGTTCATGCCTATGTAAAGGGCAGCCCTGGGCCACATCAAAACGCAAGGTTTTTATTCCAAAATATATATTTTTTCCATAAATCAGACACCGCAGGTCATTTATGCTGATTCTCTAAATCAATCTAAATTCACACCTGAAACAAATAGACAAACAACAAATGTCAACAAGTCTGTCTATGAAGCCTGCCTGAAGGGAACCCCTGTGAAAATGTGTCCCATCTTTATTGGAACTTATATTATGCAGTTATTATGTTTGTTTCACTGTGTACAAAACTCAAACGATGCGCTCTGGGATTATTTTTACAATCTGCAGTAAGATTCCAAAAGTATGAATCGTGTATTAGCAACTTTCACACGTCATTGGCATTGTGGCAGGAATATATCCATAACGATAAATCATTCAACAGTGCTAAATGTACAAATACTAAAGTAAATGCAATAAATTAAATGAGAGAGGTTTTGGTCATATTGTTGATTTTTGTGAAAGACATCTAATTAAAAAGTTTGTCATACAATGTAATTAAAAAAAAATAAATAAATGTGCTCTACTAAAAAAAAACAAGTGGTCAGCTTCCACACCCCTCAGCTATGGTTCAAGATTTACTGGATATTTTATCTTTACTTTTTGCCATTGCTTATAGGTGCTGCATCCAAATTTCCTTGATTAATCTTTTTTTGTTTTTTTATTTTTATAATATTTTTTCTACCTCATTGAATATTCTGTTATGGTAATTCTAATTGTTTCAGACAAGCAGTTATGTAACATCTCATAATGCAACACAAATATTTTTTGTTATGTTTATAAATATGTACTTTACATGTAATCTGTATTAAATATGAATTGGAAGAAAGAAGGTTCTTTCGCCAAGAACAAGTAGAAGAATTGTGAGGAAGGTTAATAACAATCCGGGATTGACTGCCAAAGATATTCAAAGTGAACTGGCTGCAAGGGGGACTGGGGTTTCCATTTCAATCACAGGTCAAGTATTGCATGGGGAAGGTCTCAATAGTTGCAGGCCAAGCAAAAAGCCACTCTTAGTTAAACGTCACAAGGACAATCGCTTAGTTTGCAAAATGACATTTGAATGATGGGTATGAGTTCTGGTCAAAGGTTTTGTGGAGTGATGAAACAAAAATAGAGCTATTTGGTCATGCTATTTGGTCATTATGTTTGGAGAAAGTTGGTGAGGCATACAAAGAAAAGAACACAAAAGAACAAAAGGATACAAATACTTTAGCATTTTTGGAGTTTTGCAAAGAAATAGTTGAAATAAATAATTGTAGACATTTATTTCTTGTAACCTTTTTTTTTTTTTTTTTCCTTATCCACAAAAGAAAAACTTTTGTTACAACTGTGTGTCTAATATATATATATATATATATATATATATATAACACACACACACACACTGTGATCACTCCCGGTGACCAGGAGAAAGCACTCCTGCGCGCTGACAAGCCCGGCGTGGTGACCAGGGGAAGGCACTCCTGCGCGCTGACAAGCATGGGTGCAGCCGCATGGTGGTTCAGCACAGTCCCACAGCAACATAACACACAGACCAAGGTCCCGCTGGTAGCCCATTGTTACAGTATGTTAGTTTAATGTATGTGTGGTAAAGTAAGAGCTCTGCCTGTAAAAATTGTGGTGTTTTGTTTGTGTTTTAGTGGTGGTTGGCAGTGATGGGGTTAATGCCTGTCCCTGCCAAAAACATGTGACAATGTGGCTGCTCCTAAATAAAATAATTGGTACTAATTGAGAGCAGCCACATTCTATAAAAGGAGAGCCCAGGGCTCCATTAGGAGA
The DNA here is from genome assembly GCF_017654505.1 of Polyodon spathula. NCBI lineage: Eukaryota > Metazoa > Chordata > Actinopteri > Acipenseriformes > Polyodontidae > Polyodon > Polyodon spathula. The sequence goes on from NC_054560.1 coordinate 994,306, forward strand.
GGTAGTTGGTGAGTTTTTTGTTCTCTGTGTTGCTGTTTGTTTAAAGTTCTGTTCTGTTCTGAAGGTGAATACCCAGTTTTTTGTGTATTCTGTTTAAATCTTTAGTTTTGGCCCTTGTGTCCTTTTCTTTGAAGTGTGCGTTAGCGCTTATACTGCAGCTTCTGTGCCTCTGTCTCTTTTTTGCTGCTTGGTGTCAGAAGATGGATCGCAATGCCTCCGGAAGACTCAAGCCAGGAGGAGTACTGCAGGTACATTATTCTTTTTGGAGAAGTGCTTTTTTTTGGGGGAACATGGAGAATTGGGTTTGCTGGGACCCTGTCACATCCCAATTCCAGCAGGATGGTGGACTTCAGGACCTCCTCGGGTCTCGAGGAACAAGGTTGCTGCCTCGCCTGCAGGGAGTTTGGACACTCCGTGGCCTGCTGCCCCCTTCAGGGTGAAGAAGAGTTGCCACGTGGCTGGAAAGGGAGCAGCGCCTGTGCCCGGAGAAGGCCAGAGAGGAGGGAGATGCCTGCCCAGGAGCCAGAGAGGGAGTAGCTGGCGTCCTGCGTGCCCAAGAGGGAGGAGCTGGCGTCCTGCGTGCCCGAGAGGGAGGAGCTCTCGAGGGAGAGGCGCACCAGTCTCCAGTGACCGAGGGAGAGGTGCACCAGTCTCCAGAGAGAGGGAGTACATGCCACTCCCACCTCCACCGCAAGAGGAAGACTACCTACCACTACCGCATCCAATGAGGGAGAAGCCCCGCTGTCTCCAGCGCGAGAGAAAGAAACCCCATAGAGTGAGAAGCTTAGTGGGACAAGAGCTGGGTCCGCCGCTGTTGCAGTCAACTCCCGAGGGTCCGCCGCCACCACCTGGGGATTCCTGCACGCCACCACCAGGGTATTTGTGGTGTTCACCAGCAGCAGTTTGACTGCTGGAAATTTTGTTGCCAGAGCGCAGGAAGAGGGAGCTGCTGGCTACAGAGCCCACCTCCACTGGCTACATTATCAATGCCACAGTTGCCTCTGGTCCCAGAGGACTATTGAGACTTTGGGGACTTTAGGGTGGAGGTGGCTATTGGGGCCAGGTGTGCTTTGCACAAAGGGGTGTTTGTCTGTCACAGTATGTATGTCACAGTTTTACCTATTGTCACAAAATGTGCTAACGATTTTCTATAGTACAAATTGTATAATGCATCAAAGTGGGTATGTTAAGGCTGTTTGTCTTTCTGTCTGTTGTTTTGTAAATCATATCAGAGATCTGAATATAGAGAACCCTTACCCAATTTTGATTAAACAACTTTAGTTTACATTATCGAGGTTGTCTGTCTGTGAAATGAATGTCGCACTTACATTTTTTCATTATAGAAAATCTAATTCTAATAAAACTGTCTAAGGACATTCTGTAGCACAAGATACTGAGTTTAAACTAATCTGTGGCTGTATGCAAACACTAACTTGCTCTCTGTGTGCTACACTAAGTTTTTTTTTCTATCTATCTATCTATCTATCTATCTATCTATCTATATATATATATATATATATATATATATATATATATATTATATAATCTAGAGCAGTGCCTGTTAAATTATGATAGAATATGATCTAGACATACTTTATCACAGGCATTTACACAGTTTTCAGATCAATCAGCTAATAGGAACCGGACAAGCTTAGAAGGGCCGAATGGCCTCCTTGTGTTTGTAAATGTTCCTAGGTTCTTAACCAGTGCTTCAGATAAGGTTTTGGGTCATTGAGTAATTTACTCTCCAGTTTAGACGCTATGGGACTAAGATTTGAGTATGGCTATTTATTTAGCATTGTTAATTTTGCACAGCTGGTGTTCCTAGAGCTCGTGAAGGTGTTTATGCATCAGCTACGTGGCTGCAACGTATTTAGCATGTCATTTGGTCCTCCCATATTAATACTATATTTGAACCAGCAGGCATATGCTGCTAATTATCCCTATTCGCAATGTATGACATTATGAAGCAACTAGCCATCCACAGGTCACATCTCTCAAGAGCAAAGCAACTAGCCATCCACAGGTCACATCTCTCAAGAGCAAAGCAACTAGCCATCCACAGGTCACATCTCTCAAGAGCAAAGCAACTAGCCATCCACAGGTCACATCTCTCATGTGCAGTTGCGCAAATCTGTTGTGTAAATGTATTTAAAAAAAAAAAATGACATCAAACCAGAATAATGTCAGCACAAACGGAGAAGCAACATAAAGCAACCTTTTCCTTTGAAGAACGTCACGTATTAAGAAACGAAGTAACAGAACATAAAGATAAGTTGTTTGGGTGGAAATGTTCATCTGTTGCTGCAAGGAAACTTGACGAGACAACGTAGATAAGGGAAATGCTGTGGGAGTTAAGACTGCTCCTGATTAGGCTTACCAGATTTCCAGAGTAAAAAAAATTGATTTTTTTTCTTCAATTCATTGATGTCAATTCACTGAACTCTAAAGTAGTTCAAATAACTATAGTAGATGCATTTATTGCACATCACAACAATTCACTGTTTGCTTTCTATTGTCCTCGATCCAAAACACATTAAATATACAAAAAGCCAGGTAATTTATGGTATTCTTATTACATCATTTACAAATGGTTGTTAATCAAAACACAATGGGGACTAAAAAGGCTAACTTGGCTGGTGGCACTTCCAAGAAAACATTTTAAAATGAATAATTAGCCATGGAATCTCAATGAAAGTGAGACTCCCCATGTAATCAAACAGCCAGCCTGCATTCTCAAAGCTCTTCCACATTCGTATAGGAAAAACACAGCCCTTCAAAGTGACCAAAGTGACAGAAACAACTTGTTTTTAATTATGGGGCTTGTGATGGTGTTGTTTCTTATTTGTTTAAGATGTTTACTTACAATGCTAACTATTAGTAAGGCTCTATTTTTTATCACTTAAAGGTGCACAAACGTTTGCCTTACTGACAGACTATCTGTTACACTGCATCAGGAACCTGGCAGCCAGTTTAGTTTGCTTGTATTTGCGCTTTAGTTTTTATTTTTTAAGTAATTTTAGTTTCAATTATGTTTTATTCCATTAAAAAAAAAAACACTCAAATTAAATACACGATATAGTAAAACTAATATTTATTTTGAGTCACTGTGTAAAGCAGCCATTTGACTGAAGTGCTGACATTACTGTGAAAACGTGCACGCCGAGTAATTTATATTATTAATTAAAATACTGAAGAGTCACGTTATTTTTACAGAGTTATCGCCTCACTCGATATGTTCTTGTTTCATTAGTGCTATTACTGGGGCTATGGTATATCGCTTACCGAAGATAAACATAAAAGTAACATTAAATATGAGCGCTTGGTCACTCACTCCCACGTAGCATGGCCGCGATGCTGTGGCTCTGCTATGGTTGAAAATAAAGACTGTGATAAATAAAGACAAGAAGGGAAAAAAAAACTCTCTCTAAAGTGATTGATGGCCTACCACGCAATGAGATTTTATAATTTTAGACAAACATATAACTTGTCCAATCGTGTTGTAGAGGAGGCGGGGTGTATGGATTCCATGGGGGCGATTAGAAAAACAAGAACCAATTACAGGTATCAAACGTCCTGCCTGACAGCGAGACTATCGAATAAGCGATCGGAGCAGGCGGGCCTTTGCCAGTCCTCTATCGCGCCGGCAGTAGCAGTGGATCCTGGTCCCGTTCATTGTGTCTGTAGAGCCGCGGGTTAACAGCAACAGCGTCGCCACTCGAGTCCGGGGAAAGGGTTACACCATTCGACCCGAAAGAGCGCCCAAATTACGGAGATACAGGTATGGAGCAATCGGTGCCTCGGGAAGGACTTTTCTTAGACAGATTCCAGGAAAACGACGAGGCGGCCGCCATGCGGTGGAAACGAGAGGGGGGCCTCGCTAGGCCTCGGTAAGTGGGCCGCCGAGTTCGCGGGGTGGGCAGGCCGAGAAGGGTGCAACACAGGTCCGCCTCGGAGCAAAATATACAGCGGGGCTTCATGGCCTGTTAGGGAGAACTGTTTTGTAATTTATAATTGTCGTATAGTTTACATGTTTTAAATATATATTTATTGTATCGTATTCCATTTTGGAGAGTAAATTAAAATCACCAACAACTGCAATGCAACAGAATAGCCGTGAATAGAGGATGCCCCGTGTGGCGGTTATCTTGTGTTAGTAAGCGCGCTTCAGCATGCACTGGTTTTATTTATTTGTTACGAGAACAGTTCAGAAAGCAAAACCCATTACATGTTTTTTTTTTTTTTCTTCTTGTAAAAATCTAATTTGCATATGATCAACAGTGTCACACTAGGTTGCCTGAAGAAATAACACACTTTTAATAAAGTACTTGCAGTTTTAATGAGGAATGTGTGCGTTTGTTGGAGTAGGCCTATAATTATGAACCCGTGTTATTATAATCGTACCGGATTGAGGGGTTTCGCTGTATTTTGTTAGGCGGTCCAGATGGGCGGGTTTTTTACATGCGTTCGGTGGCATTAAGAGCAGGGTGGATTTTACCGGGAATAAGTTGATTTATTTTTTGTTTTGATTAAACTGAGCCTGAATTGTCAGTGCAGTTTTTAATGTACTCGATATTATACGCGGAATATATAATAGTTATCTCTTGGTAGAAGTGTTGGAAAGTTTGTGCGGATGTTTCTTGCCCGAGCTCGCTGTATTTGGTGTCCAATGGCGTGCGTTTCCAGAGTCGTGTTTGCTTCTTGCTAAAGTTGTTCCTCTGGCTGTATTTCACAAAGCACTCCGGTAACCGGAGCGGGGCGGCGGGATAACAAGTCTGCCAACATGCTTGTAGTGTACTTCTGATTTCGGACATTGCTGAAATCAGCCTAAAAGTATTATTATTAGTTAAAGCTTTCTTAAACTTTCCAGCGTTACAAAAATGTACACTTGTTTAAGGCTCATGCATGTACTGCTTAAAGTGGGCTTATGAAGCCCAGACCATTTTGCTGTCTGCACAAGTGTAATCGTTGACTTTTTTCCTGGTCTTTGTTACTCAAACCATTATCTAGATTGAAGTTTTTTGTTTCAATCAATATCGTTGTTAACCCTTCACACAATGGCAGGTTCGCCAGTGCATTGCCAGTTAACTTTCCGTACAGTGTTTAATTATAATTTTTCATGCTCTATTAAAACTGCCCTTAAGCTTTTTTTTTTTTTTAAACAAATTTAACGAAAGACTTGTGTAACTTTATGAACTATGTCTAATACCATAACAAATCTACATGCGACTAAAAGTTGTGTCCCCTCCCTTTTCAATATGTGTATTAATTTTGTATTTGAGTCTATCGGATGCTTTGTGTGACCCAGCGCTTGGCATTAAGTAGTCAAATTTAAAGGAAGGTGTATTTCAAACTTTAACAATGACAAGACAGCATGGGGGTCTGGGACGGACTTTTGTCAAAGTGACGATATAATTTTAACTTAACTGTAGAGGCTACCCCTACAGCTCGAGTATTGTGTTCTTCAATTAAAAATAAACCTAGTATTTCACTTTATTGGGTTTTCACTTAATGTGTTAACAACTAGTCAGGAATGTTGTAGACTGTTTCAGGTGCAATGTAAATATGTGATATCCTATGTGACATTTTATACATAATTGTAGAACAGTGCTCCCTCCTTATTTGAATAACTCAAGTACTGTTCATTCAGTTTGGCCATGGTAACAGTAAATTGTACTGTTAGTGCAAGAGCCCTTCACTAATCCACTGTTTTCAATGTCTGGTTTTTGATATGCAAATCAGATAGTGAAATGGAGGGAGCACTGTAGGCTGTAGCACTTAAAATAGTTGCTCTATTTATATTACCTTGATACTAAAAGCAGCTTGTTACTGTACATTAAAAATATATTTAATGTGTTCTGTTTCCAATAAACTGCTGTATTTTGACGTCTCAAACCAGATAAATTAATATTACGCCCCTCATTCCTAGACTGCTTTGAATACGTGATGAAATGTAAAGTCAGTCTGGCTGTGAGGGGACTGAAAGATTTTCTGACACCTTAGCAAGGTTAAGACTCAGGCAGAGCGTTCTGTATAGTAAATTTGAACCAAAGTGAGGTGTTAAAAATACACGCTGAAAAGGGAACAGTCCTTGAGGCTGATGGTTTTTTATGTTCTCTCCACAGGTATTTCCCGAAGAAGCAGAGCATCCTTTTTTATTTATTTTTTTAATTTATTTAATTTATTTTTTTTCAAAGTATTTTTACCTTTTCTCTCCCTACCCCCCCCCCCCCCCCCTCTTTTTTTTTTTTCTTCAGCGTGTATTTTTATTACCTTATTTTTGTTTTTAATACCTTCAGATTCGGGAACTGTGAAGTGTCTACATGGCAGTCAGAAGGGGCCACATTAGGTACTTGAAAGTGAGTAGCAGATTTGTCTGTCTAATATAATTGTTTTTCAGGACAAATTGTCCTTCCAATTTGTCCAAACTCGTCTCAAGATGAGATTGAATTACTAGAAAGATGCAACATTTGTGAGCTCAAGGTAGATTTGTTTTTGTTTAATTCATATTTAGTCATGTCTCCTAACAGTGCTTGTATAATATTTATAATCAATGGAGCAAGATGTAAAACGTTTGCCAGAAGTATTTATTTTCATTTTAATTTTTGATTTTGTTCAATCTCATGGTTGAAGTTACTACAGTATTTTTGGGTGCATGAGGCCATGTTTTATTTTGTTGTGGTAACAATGAATATACAGTGCTACCTCGTTATAATGCGGCTGTCGGGGTCCATAATGAGGAGACAGCATTATTTTGTGTTTTGCCTCATAACGAGTTTAAAGTTTACACCACTCCTTTTATATTTTTTATAGTAAATGTTGTAAACTGTAAATAACACAGAATCCAAGGATGCCTGTACACAGCTATGTTTTGTAACATTAACTGACAGTTTGTTAGTTTTTAGAAGAAAAAAAACCTGCACAAACAATAGAGCTTTATAAGTACATTATATCCCAGTTTCAACTTAAATGCATTTAAATATGGTACTCTAAAAACTGTGAAACCAAATCAGTTTTTTTTTTTTTTTTTTTTTCCCTCTTATAATTTATCCTAGCATAATTCACTATTACCAGGATCACTTAAAGTATCTGGAACGTTCACCCAACGTTTGAGTTAAACTGCAGTATGGGGGAAATAGGAGCCATGATCTTGCTGTGTTGTAACTGGTTCCGCACTGTAACAGGTCGCGTTATAACTGGTAGCACTGTAATTGTATCTCTGGTTGGAAGTAAAACCTATCAAAATAGTTAAGTTTGGGGTGCTGCAAACACACTGAATAATTTGCTTTTCCAGTTTTCATTGAGCAGCACTACAGTAGTTCATAATAGAATCGAACATTTAGCAAAATTGTTTACTGTTTAAACTGTAGTGCATATGCAATAAAGTGTGCTTATAGTTGGATTTATATTAATAACTGATTCCCATCGAATTCAAAAAAATATTTAAAACAAAAAAAAGAAATGCTGTGAGATCAGTAAACCTGTTTTTGGATTGCTACCAGCAACCAACTGTTCATTTAATATTTCATTGCTAGAACACTATTTTTAATCTGTTTGCAGCATTGATTGAGATTATGTAAAATAAGCACAAAGCTTTTGATTTATACTATACTCTATATACTATATATATATATATATATATATATATATATATATATATATATATATATATATATATATATATATATACACACACACACACATACAGCTTTCCATTGAGTAGATTTTTACTGTAATGTATTTATACCTAAACAAAGTGAAGCTCTGAACCCTATCCACACTAATTAAATAACATCTGTTGAAACCACATACTTGCTATTCTGAAGTATCAGCGTTGTGTTTATAGTAGGGATGCAAGTTGGTTATGATTGTGTTTTATATATATGTACACACACACATACAGTGCCTTTTAAAAGTATTCAGACCCTTCCTATGGTGTCCCATTTTGTGAAATTACAACATGATGCTATACTATTTTTAACCTTAATATTTTATGCAAAACTTGAATGCTCCAACTGAAGACTTCTAAGGGTAAGATTAGTTACACTAAATGTCAGCAAAAACTGAAATGTGCTGATTGCATAAGTATTCAGACCTGTCAGATCCGTATTTTAGCAGACTGAAACAGGTTTTCCTCTAGTATTTGCCTGTACTTTTCTCCCTTCATTTTTCTTTCAATCATAACAAGCTTTCCAGTCCCTGCTGAGAAGCATCCCCATAGCATGATGCTCCCACCACGGTGATAGTGTTGACTGATACCATGATAGTGTTGACTGGGAAAGGTGTTGGGTCTGCGTCAAATGTAACGCTTGGCATTTAGACCAAAAAGTTCCAATTTGGTCTTGTCTGACCAAACACCTTTTGCCACATTTTTCAGGATCACGCAGGTGCTTTGTTGCAAACTCCATGCAGGCTTTGAGATGGCTTATTTTTAGTATTGGCTTCCTTCTTGCCACCCTGCCATACAGACTACATTTGGAAGTGTTCTGGATATTGTTGACACATTTTCTCCCATCTCAGCCATTGAACTCTATAGCTCTTTGAAAGTTGTCAATGGCCTCATAGTGGCATCCCTCACCAGTTTCCTGCTTGCCCGGCTGCTCAGTTTGGAGGGACGGCCTGATATAGGCAGTGTCTGGGTGGTACAATGCACCTTCCATTTCTTGATGATTGCGTAGACTGTGCTCACAGGGGTATTCAGAGACTTGCTTTGAAAGCGCCTTGGTCTTCATGTTTGAGTCTTTACTTGTACTGTTATATATAGATATATATTATATATATTTTTTTTTTTAAGTGCCTCCTAGTATCTGTTCTGAATGCCCCTTTTAGTTTGTGACCTCAGGTATGTTTCAGCACTTAGTAAATGTAATTCCCTATACTGTTGAGGCTCCCTCGTAACGTTTCTGCAGTTTGTAGTGGTGATTGCACTTCTCGTGTTATTGCTTTTAACATTTGCTTTTTAAGTTGGATGGTGGGATGTAAATTTATACAGCATGTTTTTAAATTCTGGGCTAGGATTCTCTCAGGTCGTAAGATCAGATTCCTCTTGCTGATTTCAAACAAGAACATATCCCAAATTCAGTCCCTTAAGCCCACTGTTCGTTTGGGACAGTTGTTGTAAAATGCCTGAAAGCTGCTTTGTGTCCTGGGCTGAAGAGGTAAATTAATGGCAGGTTTTATATTCTATAGCCATTTTTTCAACTTGTAGAACATGAAAAGAGCCAGATTTTTTTTAAAGTGCTTCACCAACATGTCTACTACACTGGGCAAAAAAACTGATTGAACCAAGGGATTCAACTTCTACATGAGTTTTTACAAAGCTAGGCCCAAGGGTCCCTGAACCTCTCCAAAAATGAATATTGTGTAAATCTTTATGGCCATTCATACACCAGTTTCTTGAGCAAGTTCTAAAAGGGATGTTACCTTCTGGCACCTCACATGCTATTCATTGCCACATGAATTAGATTTTGTAATCCTCTTTTTATTTCATTCAAAAGGTGGCCTCTTTGGAGAGCTTTGGGGTGCCTGAAATTTATCCATGATGAGTATGCCACAACTGTCAGGCACATTGCTCTCACATAACTGTTTGTGAAGGAGAATGTTGCTACTGAGACTTTTTTCTTTTGTAACTTGAATTTTCAGTACCTGACTGTTTTTTTTTTTTTTTTACTTGCTTGAAAGTATGTAAATGTCAAGAAAAATAATGAGATTTTTTTTCAAAATAAACTGTTCACTTCAAATAAAATATTTTCCTTTTCAAACAATGAATAAAACTGAACAAAAATCTAATAACACGAACTGTACAAAATGAACAAATGAACTATTTACATCCCTAAAGTGCTCGATAATAATAAATGTAGTGTGGATCCATTATACTTACAAATCCTCAAGAGGATCCAATCCATCTTCAAATGCTGCTTCAGATATCGAGTCACTTTCACTCCTGTCCATCTCCTCCAAAACTTCTAAAAGACTGAATCGACTTTTTTTGGGATGCTTTGGAACACAGCTTGACATTTTGTTCGATTTACACATTTTAGATTTGAAAAATTACCAGAAAATGGTAAGAAACCCTGATCCGCAGTGCGTAATGCTGCGTTCTTCTTGTAATACGGGTCGTTGTGTTTACTTGCGCACATAGATTACTCCTCTGGATTAGGGTACAGTCAAAGTATGATTGGACAGCTTGTGACCTGCCCTACAACACGATCAGGAAGATTTCACCATCAACAGATAGTTGTAAGGCCAGAGCAGCCAAATGCAGAGCTAGTCGATCGGAGTTGTTTTTAACCATGAGGTACTAGACGCATTGCGAAGGGGATATCTCGGCGGTGAAATGGCGAATTTGGAAAATTCCTTCGCTGTTTGACGGTAAGAAAACCACATTTTTGATATTGTCAGCTTTTTTTGCTCTTTTGTAAATATTAGATGATTTATGTAATGTGTAATTGCAGTACCATGTTCCAATAAGTAATTGTGCAGTCATCACATTTTTAGAATTTTTTTTTTGTTCTAGATTTCAAAGCAGACGGCCTTCAAACTCATCAATGCTAACGTCTATCTAGTACATATACATCGGAATATTGTTTCAATTGCTTCATCTACAGGGTAACTGGAAAGTAAGTTTACCACATTACACACCATGTCGTCGATGTGGTAAACTTGCTTTCTGTCCCACAGTTTTGGGTACGGGTGTGTGTCGCTGTATTTTCTGTGAAGTGTACTTCATCGGCAGAATATATCTGTTTTGACCAGTACCAATCCTGACAAGGTTTCCTTACAACCCCTTGTAACATCAACAAAGAAATAAATACCCTCTGTAGCAGGCATCCATTTATTACTCTGCAAATGCTGCTGTCCATTCTTTACTGCTTATCTGTGGATGGGCTGGTCTGTCAGTGAATTTCCTAGGGACTGCTGCCAGCAGGAAACAAAACTGCAGACTATAGTAGCGTATGTTCTGCCTATTGATTTGGTGTAGCACGTCGAAATGACCTGAAACTTGCAGAGGCACATATAACCCCCTGCACGCTATTCTCATGGGAGTGACACATTTGGAATCGCTTGCACTCAAAGTTGAAATCGCAGGATAAGCAGTGGGTGGTTAATCAATTATTACATGTGCATTTATCGACAACAGTCAATGCATTAACATTTTATTTAACAAACATCAGGATTTTTATCTGAAGATCCCCCAATAACTGAAAACACTGCTGTGCATAGTAATGCAACAGCAAGGCGCAACATACATTCAAATGAGAACACGTGATAAAAAAAATACAAATCAGGAGCTAACAGTAACAGTGTTATTAACGGAAGTCATTTCAATCTGAAATAGGATGGTTAGTAAAATTTAATATTAATGTTAATTATCTACACAAAATCCAATAAATGGCCAAATCACTGGTTTTCTGTACGCCCTTTACCCCAAAAATTACCAGTCTGTCAGATTCTTTCATTTAAAAAACAAAGTAATTGTTAGCTTAAATCAGAAAAATGTTCATTAAAATATTAACTGATGTCGCATGAAAGGCCAAATGTGTGTATCCTGGCTACCTGCCTTATTCATACTAGTATAAGTGAATAACGACATAAAAGCAAACTGGCAATAGGAGACTAAAAACCAGGCTCTAATTTGATGCATTGATTCACCTAATATGTACTCGAAGCAGAGGAAATGTCATCATGGGTGATCAAAAACCGATGCACCAGTTAATTGCTGCATCTCTAGCCAACTAAAATATGATATTGAGGCTGTTTGTGTCATGTTACATATAACAAGAGCACAGCAAATTCAGTTAGGATATCAAACTATCAGTCTTAATTTAGTTTACCTCTAAATTGTGAAAGTAGTTTGACATTCTTCAGAACACGATATTGAGAGGGAGAATAGACGCTGGTGGTGTGCTGATTTTAGAGTGACGTTAAATCGCTGACGGTACCCTCCCTCCCTCTGCCATGTGTTTTCAGGAAGTTTATGACATGTCTAACGGTTATGAAGACCACACGGCTGATGAGGCAAAGGATGCCAAAACAAACCTGATCGTCAACTACCTCCCCCAGAACATGACCCAGGATGAGCTGCGCAGCCTCTTCAGCAGCATTGGGGAGGTGGAGTCTGCCAAACTCATCCGCGACAAAGTGGCAGGTAAAGCGCTTTCTACCCAAGGCCCTTATCAGGGAGACAACAGTGAGTCCAAAACATTTTTAATATTATGAAAACATTGTAGTGAGGAATGTAATTAATGTTCTTTTTCATCTGAACTTGTGGGAACACTGGAACTAACCAATGTATCTTGGATAAATTGTACTCTTCTGAGTTTAATGATGGCATGTAACAAAGGGTGTGAATCATCTGAGGCTAAATCCTCTAATTGATGTTTTCCAAGGATCAATGTTAATGTACATTTTAATCAGTGATCTTGATAGTTAATTGTATATTTAAAACATTACATTGATTTGAGTAGGTTTGTTAAATTACAATGATTAAAACTCATGGAAAATGCCTAATGTACGAGACATTTTCAGTTAAACACTATTGAAATGCTTAATGCGTGTTAATTGGTAGTAGATAAGTCCATGATACTTGAGTTGGTGATGGTGGACAATTTAGTGGGATGGGTGGTATACCAGTTATTGTTGCAAAACACGCTGCAAAGTTTACAAGAAATGCATTGCATTCTTTGCAGTGTGTTCTGCTTTATATGCTATGTTTTTAAACATGTTGACTTTTTTACAGTTTCAATCACACATCATAGATCATAAATAAACTAGGCAGTACATTTCTCCACATTTACTCCAGAGATCAGTGTATCCAGATCACACTCCCTCCTGCAGCAATGCTGGTTTTCTGTTCCCACAATACACTGCTCATTTCAATCAGAGCACCAGTATTGCAGCAAGGAGCAGGAATACACTGATATTTAAGAGAATCGTTCTCCTGGGACACATTCTCGAGTTAAAAAAATAACTCCCTAGTTTATATTTATTATGTGTGAATACTAAAATATTTCTTGTGATCTGATAGCTTTGTCAAAATCAGTACAGGCAGTGACTTCACAAGATTGTTTTTGAATTGTTTGTTTTTTTTGTTGGGGGGGAGGGGGGGGGGGAGGGGGAGGGGGGGGGGGGGGGGGGTTGGGGAGAGGGGAGGGGGAGGGGGGGGGAGGGGGGGGGGGATAGGTGGATAGGATAAATCCACGAAGCACTCGGTGGTGAAGTCTATTTTGAAAGCCTGTTTATAGTGACCTCTCTAAATCCCCTGTGTATTTCCATATGTTCAATACCCTGTCTAAGCGCCATGTATAGTTGGTCATTATAAGCAGGTTTTAGTAAATGTTGAGATGGGTGGGTATTGGATTGAATGCCATGTACTTCTGAAATAATTTCAGAGAAATAACTAAACCAGTTCCTTGCAAATGTTTCTAATATGAAATCAGTGTCATTGATATGGCTTTGAAAGTTTTTTTTTCAAATCCGCAAGTCTTTTGAAGGATGCCATTACAAATGAGATTATTGTAAAGTGTACTGAGCTTCGTGTCTAAGTATTCTTGTATTCTATTCTTGGAGTGACTTCATTGTTTACTGCTGTGTCTCATGTTGTGAGCAAAACCTTCTATGCATTTACTTTTGTCTGCTTAAATAGAAGCATGTTTTATAGTTTACTAACTGCAAATTCAGAAATATATGAACCAGTAACCAACATTCTGTTCTTTTTGTAGGCCACAGTTTAGGGTATGGTTTTGTAAACTATGTGAACCCTAGTGATGCAGAAAGGGCAATTAGTACCCTCAATGGGCTGAGACTACAGTCTAAAACTATCAAGGTAAGTAGATCTAGTGTAAGTTGATACGGTGCACTAGTCGCGTCTGTAGGTAAATTTACAGCAGTGGGAACTGGTCGTTTTTTATTTATTTATTTATTTATTTATTTTAAATGCAGGTTTCTTATGCTCGGCCAAGCTCTGACACCATTAAGGATGCAAATCTTTATATTAGCGGGCTGCCGAAGACAATGACGCAGAAAGATGTGGAAGATATGTTCACAAGATATGGACGCATAATCAACTCTCGTGTCCTGGTCGATCAGGCCTCAGGTATGAAGAATTGTCCCATTTCCAGGGTCTATACCTGTGGCACTGCTTGTACTCATACCTCATTTGTGTTTTTGTGGAAGTGATTACACAAAAATACACCTACACTGTGTTCCCTGTAAGACTTTCATTTAGTTAGCCACTGTGGCTCAAAACTTAAGCCATACCAAAGAATATTAAAGAGAACCGTAAAACTGCGTTTTATTGTACACAATGCATTAAACATATTGACTATAACTGCTTAACAACCCGCTCCCCTAAGCACCACACTTGCCACAGGTTTCCCTTGAGAAATAATAAACCGGTAGGTGAGATTTTCAGGTTCCAGTGCAAGCTTGAATAACATATAAACAACACAATTAGAATTCATAATATAGGTACTGTGCCTTTTACAACTTCAACGCTAAAGTACGATTTTACTACATGATTTTTGTGGACATATGTTTAAGTATAAACCTACTGTTGCAGCGTTTTATTTTAAAACATGTAGATATTTAAATGCCAGACCCTGCCCTTTACTTACACATAAGATATTCAAAGTGCACTGTAACTCTGATTCCCATTTAATCCATGCCAAACATAGTCCCACATGATAAAGTGCAGATTTTCTTAGTTAACCACGACACTGTCCATTGCAAAACGGTACATCGAAACTGACAGTAGACGGTACTATGTGTGTGTTAATGTAAATACCTCCCTGACCAGCTGCAGCTCTATTACACAAGCTTGTTACTAAATAGGATTCTACAGCCACAATTTTTTTTTTTTTAATAAATTAATTTTTTAAAAAAGCAAATAAAATACTGTGTTTTCACCTGGGATTGCTGACAGTAATAGTGCACCGATTCCGACATTAAAACTCAAATCACAGTGAGACGAATCCTCCTTTTAAATAATAAAATATTTACTGTTATTAACCCTTTGCGGTCCATTTATTCAGTGCCTGTCAGGTATATCAGGTCCAGTTTATTTTCCCACACGCTGTTTATTTTACACAAGTAAAACTGGTTTAAAGGGCATTGCAATGCTAAGCGACATCAGTACTGCATCTCCAGCCAAGCCTCAGCCTGTGTTCGCTGTATTTTTCACATACCTCTTTATAGACGTGCATACTGATAAATCCTGTCCTGATCACTCGTTTTATCACCAAACTCAACAATAATGCGATCCAAGTCATTATTTTATTACTATAACATCTCAAAGCTCTGCAAATGTCCGTGATATTCCTTGAGCGCTGAATGTGGAAGCAGCTACTGCCTTTGTTTGTCTGCTTGTCTCTGTATGGTGCAGCTGCTAAGGCTGTTGCTCACACGCCCCTTTAAAATGTTTTTTTTTTTTTTTTTTTTTATTTGGCTCCTATCGGTCTCAGTCGGCCATTGAATGGTTTTCTTGGCTTTTTCCAGAGAAAAAGGTCTTTTCGGTGATGTCGGACAGAGTCCGACATTGGACTGGAAAGGGAAAATCGTAATGTCGACCTGGTCTGACATTGGACCGTAAAGGGTTAATAGTTCCTCTTGCGAATCTTATTGGAACCATTCTGTTTCTATATATTTCAGCATATTTTAAAGAGATAACAAACTGTGACTTATCACGGTTGTATTTATGTTTCTTATTAGAACCACTGTCCTGCCAAACACAACGCTGGTGTGTTATGCAGTTAAGATAAATGTCTTTCATTGGGCAAAATGAAACAAGTCTGTATTGATTCATCTACCAGCACACGTTCAAAGTGCTGGCAGTCTTCCACAAGCACATTTTTCAAAGCCTTCGCCACCGTGGTTAATAAAGTGAAAATCGATCCACGCAGGAAAATCATTTTGCTTATGGAACGTAGCTACATATGTTATTTTGCACAGAGTGCGTAAATACATCATTATTGCAATAGACGTTGAAAGCATAATGACACACAATGAATGGATCTAAGTGGATCTGCTTGATGTGTGTGTCCTAGCTCCCTCCCGTACAGACCAGAAACTCTTAACCATAATTTGTTTTTCTCTTAGGTTTGTCAAGGGGAGTTGCCTTTATTCGCTTTGACAAAAGGTCAGAAGCCGAGGACGCTATCAAAGACTTGAATGGTCAGAAGCCACCAGGTGCTGCAGAGCCCATCACAGTCAAATACGCTGCAAACCCCAACCAGACCAAGAACACAGCATTGCTCTCGCAGCTTTACCATTCACAATCCCGACGCTTTGGAGGGCCAGTACATCACCAGGCCCAGAGATTTCGGTGAGTAGTATTTCAAAAGGGTATTGACAAACACGAGACAGACATTTGCAATTGTTTTTAAATCACTTACCCATTTAGCTTGGAGGGAAACATGACACCAACATCAAATGTAGCCACATTTCCCACATATTTACTAGAGTTGTCAATACTTGTATTGCTTTGAAGAAATTTGAAGTTGTTAGGTATTAATTAAATGGAATAAAACATGTTTTGGATTGGATTGCATTATACCATGCCTGTATACAAACAAATGCTTATATTCTTGCTTGTATTCCAAAATGTTGCTTATATTCTGAAATGTTTCCCTTTTAATATTCCTACTAGTTTTATAGATGTGTCTTGCCATCAAATTGACAAGAGGAACTCTGTTTACCTTTTCTGTTTTTGTTATCTTTTAAAATTGTTTTAATGTAGGCTAGTACATTTAAAAATTGGTTTTTAATATTTGATTGTACAGATTCCTCTGGTGCTGTTGTGTGGCTGAGAGGTTGCTTGAAAGACCAGTGACAGGCAGGAATAAAACAAGCAAATGTAAATGCCAGTTGGTGTGGTAAAGCCACAGGTCAGGCTAATTAGAGGAAACTGAACTTTCTCTGGCTGTATCATTTGAAGCATTTGGTGTGCAGTTTTCTATGATTCTTTAGTTCCATTAGCAGTGTTGTCTGATTGATTCACTCTTCCTAATAAAGAACTGTGCCTGGCTAAGCTGCTGCCTCTCCTTTCAGGTTCTCTCCCATGAGTGTGGATCACATGAGCGGTCTGTCTGGAGTCAGCGTTCCCGGAAACTCCACGTCGGGCTGGTGTATCTTCGTCTACAATCTGGGCCAGGACGCAGATGAAGGAATCCTCTGGCAGATGTTTGGCCCCTTTGGCGCAGTCACCAACGTCAAAGTGATCCGAGATTTTAACACCAATAAATGTAAAGGGTTCGGTTTTGTGACCATGACAAACTACGAAGAGGCTGCTATGGCCATCGCAAGCCTCAATGGGTATCGCCTTGGGGACAAGATCTTGCAGGTCTCATTCAAAACCAGCAAGTCTCACAAGTAATTTCTTGCACTCTTGTGTTTTCTACAAAATAATTAAGTTGACACAGTTGAAAAGGCAATTTTCTTTTTGTTAGTGTAATATCCATTCTGCGCCAATTTTCACAAGTGTTTTCTTTGTCCTAATCTATATAGGAAAGTGTAGGAAGATTGATACTCTGGGATGCAACTAACGTGTTCAAATGTTTTTTGACACATCCCACAATCTATTGACCAATTCTGAGTTTCTAAATTAATTTGTATGTCTGCAATGCTAAGAGTACAGAAGTTTCTTGGTAATGTCACTAAAACATGTGCCATATGCATGGTAAAACAAAAATCACAGCATGCACTGTCTTTATAAGTCTCTGGTTCTCTTTACTCTAAGGTCACGTTGCTTTTAAGATGCTGTCCACTTTAGTTTTATGTAGAGTTAAGATTAAGCATACAGAATGCAAGATGTCTTAGCTATTTTTGTTTTTGTTTTTTGTCAATCTCTTTAAATTTGTTTGGAAGAGTATTGCAAATCTATGGAAAGACTAGTAAGAAGGTAAACTTTTCCACCCATAAATGAATCGGAGTTCTTGTATAGGCATAGCATGCTGGAACCATATCCAACAAAACCTAGTGAGTTGTGGCATATTCATGGCAGGAGATGTATTGGGCAGCCAGCAAGAGGCAAAATAAATAGTTTTAAAGTTCTGTTTTGAAAGGGACCTTGTTAGAACAGCTACTTTTGGGGAAGGACCAGAGAGTTCTGAGGAACTTGAGTTCATGACAACCTGAACACAACTGGTGGGCTAAGTTTTAACCAAGGTGAAGGAAGTTTGATCTCGCAAACAATGATGAAAGAATCGCTTGAATTTAAAAACTAGAGAAATCGCTAATGACAAATTCAGCTACCAACATTTGAGCATTCAAGTTTTCTGCATCCTTTCTAGCTGGTTCCATTTTATTTTGTTTTAAATAGGGCTTTATGTTTAATCCATTCTCCATTGAGAACTGTACTTAAGCTTTTTTCATGCAGTTTGGTAGCATTCAAAATCTTTGTTTTAAAATAGATTTAAAACTAATCCCAAGTTTCTGGAAAACTGCCTTGAGACATTTTGGTTGTTATGTTAATTTTCTTTTGCTTTTTTGTGTTTCCTTTGTTTTGTTTGATTATTGTTTTACTTTTGCATTTACCATTAAATTTGATTTTGTTTTGCTGACGTTTTGTTTCATTTGGTTTTGTTTTACATTTAACCCTTTTCTTTCTTTCTTTTTTACTT
The DNA here is from genome assembly GCF_017654505.1 of Polyodon spathula. NCBI lineage: Eukaryota > Metazoa > Chordata > Actinopteri > Acipenseriformes > Polyodontidae > Polyodon > Polyodon spathula. Next base: position 1,012,923 of record NC_054560.1, read on the forward strand.
TGTTTTGTTTTTTAATTTTGGTAGGTAGGTACTTTTTTTTTTTTTTTTTTTTTTTAAAAGGCCAACATTTCAAACTGAGCCTTTTTACCAACATTGGTCTTGCCATCGGCAGTAGAGGTCAGTCCAGTTAATATGAAGATCACCACTCTCCAGAAAGTATAGTCTTAGCCAAAGCATGTGTTTTCACCCAACGTCTTGAACAAACTAATGCTTTAAGAGCAGAGTATACCATTTTAGTTGACTTTTTTTCCATCATGGCTTGGTTTATTAAGTGTGTGTTTTATTTAGGAGTTGTGTTGTACTTGTCTGTCTTCAGAGGGACCAAATATTGTTGCTTTTTGTTTTTAGTAAAGTAACGTTGCTGCAAAGTCTAAGGCAGGAAGCCTCCAACCAGTTGCTGTTTTTTTAGTAAAGTGCATCAGCGTGTTTTATACAGTAATTAAAAATACTTAACCCGTTTCCAGTATTGTCCTTGACTTTTATAGACTAACCAGATGCCCAAATTTAAAATGCCACATTTAGTATAACCCATAGTTGACTACCAATGTCTATTTCACCCTTACTTGCTTAATTCTAATTGTTTTTACTTTTTAAACATTTTGTCCTTGGTGTGTGTCTACAACTAATAGGGTATGTGTTCTCCAGACAAGGCAGTTACAGTAAAGAATATTGTAGTAGTTTATATTAATATTTATGGCAAGCTTTGTAATAAAGCAGCAAATGGATGCAGTTGAGTGATTTTAGTCAAATATATATAAAAAAAGTGAATACATTTATAAGTAGGGCATTGAGACGGACAGCAAAAGAGTTTTGAAGTAAGGTTGTCTACATATTGAGGTTCAGAGGTGAGGGTAGAGTAAGTGGCTTGTTCTGATCGCTTTTTTTTTTTTTTTTTTTTTTAACGAAACGAACAGTTAACATCCTGAAATTTCACAACACTTCATGAGGCAAGAGGTTATGACACTAGCCATACTTTACATAGAAATTCAGGAATTAACTGAACTTTCATTTGTTTTGGCTCTAATCATTTTTGTTTTTGTTCAAACTGAAATGCAGCGCTCTTTGCCCTGCGGAAAGCCCGGATTAAATATCAGTGAGTTTAACATAGTGCTCGAGGAACCCCCTTCAGGACCAAATTCTTATTTTATGTCTTCAAGAAATTCTTAAGTTTGTATCTCAAGGTCATTATGCAATTACAGATTTAGAGGATTTTAATAGTGTGTCTTTTTTTTTTTTTATTTTTTTTTTTTTTTTGTGTGTAGTAGTTGTTCCCTGTACAAGTTTCTCTCCAGTCTGTTCTGAAGTTAAGTTATGAAAATATTAATAAATGGAACAATCGGTAGAGGATATGGTTACATCAAAAGGGTACAGGACCACAACTTGATAATTGTTAAATTTGACATATTTTACACCAATGTGTGATTCGTATGTGTGTGTGTGTGTGTGTGTGTGTGTGTGTGTGTGTGTATATATATATATATATATATAATGTGTGTGTATGTATTGTGTGTCAGATCCACCCATATCCAAATTCTTCACACCTCCTATGCTAAACTCATTTCCAGTCCTCCCCAAACACGCACTTGAAGATTAATGAATGTTATTTTTTTTATTATTTTTTTATTTTTTTTAATTTAGCTTTTACCTTGAATTGATATTAACAGGTGTAGTATTTGCAGATTCCTAGAAGCTTTGAGATGGGCAATGATTGTTCTAGACCTTCCCATATTGTCACAGTGTGGGTGAGGATGGGGGAAAATTACAAACTTTTTTTTTTTTTTTTTTTTTTTTTTTTTTTTTTACAATTTTGAAACTGGATTTAGTGTAGTAAATCACCCTTCTCTTTTTCTAGCCTTAATTTATGTAAACAATAGGACTTGGCAGTGTGTTGGTTACATGCCGAGTATGGACCAGAAGGCTTTTATTTATTTTACCCATATTGTATATGGTTATACATTTTGTAAATTTAGTTTCAGTGTGTTTCTTGATCGATTTTTTTTTTTTTTTTTTTTTTTTTTTTTTTTTTTTTTTTTTGTTGTTTTAAATATTTATTTTTAGGGGTTTTTTTCTGTTAAATGTACTGTCTAACATTATTTTAAATAAAGAGTCAGACACTGTTTTTCAAAGCTGAAGAAATAAAGATGAATCATTTTCCTTGTTCCGTGCGGTTTGGTGTAACAAGGACTCCCCAGGTTTTCTGTTCCTGGTCATTGTCGCATGTTTCTACACTACACAAGTCCCGGTTCTGTTTAACAAACATTGTAATGTAAAACTGTCATTTAATGTTGGCAGTTTTCACGTTGTATTCTGTTGGACTTTGCACCCACTTTTTGTCAATTTTTGTGATTTGAGGCACATGGGCTCACCATATCTATGAAATACACCAGCAGTAATAAGATTGCCTGCACCGTTAAGCTGTATAGTCTACTGTAGATGTACAGCCATTTGAACTGCAGCTTTAGCAAATGTTCCCCACTCAAACTTGCCTGCATACATAATGCATTCTGAATGTGTATGAATCACACATCTCTAGAAAAGTTACCCAGGAGAACGGTACACATGTTGTAATTGCAATTCTGCATGAGATTGAACGACTGAGAGGAGGTCCACCTAAGCTTCCAAGTATGTGATTGATTTCAAAACTTTGTCAAATGGGGTCTTGCTGTACTCGGTCTGCAGAGGGAGTGGTTGAACCAGGTAGAGGGGCCTGTGTTACTTCCTTAGAGACAGGTATGTTATACATGCGTGAAAGTGTTCTGTCTAGAAGGTATTGCATCAGAATTGCCTTCTTGGTCCATTCGTATGATTCGTTGTGAAATGCAGAAAATGGGGGACAGGGCTTCTGGTATCTGACAAGTGCTGACACGGGAGAGAATCCTACATTAGAAGCTCCATCCATCGCTGATTTAAAAATAGAACTTTTTAGATCCGTGAGCTCCATCTATGAAAATGCAGCCGGTTTATGACGTTCCTGCCACACTGGGACTCTAGCACTACCGATATAAGCATGAAAATGGCTTATGGTGGGTAATGCAAGTTCCATTGTCAATGCAAATGGTTACAGAAACACGACTTGACAGCAACAACATGTGCGAAGTTTGTTTCTTAAAAAAAAAAAAAACATGCATGGTTGGGAGTTAAATTGAATTCCAAGCATGATGCCGATATGACTAAAATGCCCCACCGGGCAGTGAAACACGGTAAGAGATACTGTAAACGTATCTGCTAGACTAAAACGAGTCGGGCCTGCCTGATTAGCTATGTAGCCTGAACTGTCTCGTGGCAATCAAGTAGTTTTGGGTTGGAGAGTACAAAGGAGAATAGGAGAGTAAGTGACAGTAAGAGAAATTAGTACTGTTTGTTTGGTTTGGAGTGCATATTTACATTTAAAGTGAAGTAAAAGTGATTTTTTTATTGCCTTTATATAGCGCTTTTTATACAAAAGTATTGCAAAGCACTGTACAGTACATAGCAGAAAAAAAAAAAGAACAAACCACATTAGTATAGCATGTCACACATACAACCGTCACAATCAGACCATTTAAATGACAATAACAGTAAAAGGCCTTACTTCCCATGTTGCTTTTGTTAGCCCTAGGAATAACCAGCAAACCTGCATCTGGGGTCAGTAACTCCTGCAAAGAACTAGGTACCAGTCCATTCAGGGCCTTCTAAGTTACAGCAATCCTATACTGCACGGTGCCAGTGTAGAGAGGCCAAAATGGGTAATATGTTCACTTTTCCTGGTTTTAGTCAGAATTCTAGCAACGGTATTCTGAACAAGCTGCAAGCGGGATGGGATACCAGAAAAAAGGTGAACTACAATAATAAATTCTTGATGAAACAAAGGCATGCATTAGTCTCTGCATCAGAAACGTAAGTAATTTGGCTGAATTTGGCTATATTTCTCAAATGATAAAAAGACACTTTAGCAACTTTCCTAATATGAGACTCAAATGATAGATCAGGATCAAAGATGACCCCCATGCTCTTTTCTAGTTTTGATGAGAGTCTGCAAGGGTCGAGTTCATGTAATCCCACGTTTCCTTTTAGTTGTTTCCCTTGGGTTAACTTTGTTTCCCTGAAAATTCTAAGACTTGCCAAAGCTGTCACACAGTGACCGGTTACATTATCACGACAGTCTCCGCCCCTCCTGGAAGAGACTAGGTTCTGTGATGATGGTTTATCAGCGCTATTTTCTTTTCAGGCTGATTTGAGCAAGCTGCAGAGAGGTTCTTCTGTTTTGAGTGTGTTTTGTGAGTCCGTACACGGCCTTGTGGCACGCCGGGAGCCTACAGCTTGCCTGCACCTCCCCCTGCAGATCATTTCATCCTCCTCTCTGTGTCACGGTTCATTCCGGCTGGAGTTGTATCTCTGAGGAGATTTTTCAAGTTATCTGGGCTCAGATAGTCTTGTATTAGCGTTGTCTAGCCTGGGCTCACGCTAGCGTGCACACTTGTGTATTGTGTATAGTATGTATTATTTTGTACAGTGTCTTGTTACTGGATTATTTGCATAGTGGTAGGAACTGCTTGTGTGTCACTCCCTCTGCTGCTTTTCTTTTCCAGCTGCACTATGTGAGTTGCTGATATTTTCAGCCAGCAGCGTTTTCTTGAACCAAATTGTGTTTGCTGACATGCACTTCTGGAAAGACAATGTTGTGCTCAGCTGGCCGGCTACACTGACTGATCTGTTGGCAGGAACCTTCCAATCGGAGAGCTGGTCTCCGTTTCCATGCTGCAGTGGTGGCCAGCTTTTTAGCACATCGCTGTGAAGGAGTTTTAGCTCAGGCAATCAAGCGGGCACATGTAGGCTCTGCTGCGGTACTCCTGTTGTTGTTGCCAGGGGTGTATGCGGTTGCTTTTAGCCCTGCCTGTTACCAGCGCAGTTCCTTGCCCGAGCATTGTTCTGCCCCAGGCTGGTACCGCACCGACCACGTGCACCGCTCATGCAGCAACTGCACATTCTTACTGTACATTGCTTGCTATTTGCATTATGCCTAGGGTCATCCCTGTAACACATGCAAGGTCAGACCACCTGTCTGGTACCAAGCAGGCCTTGTTGACTGCCCAGTTACTGTCTTTATCAAACTGCTTTCTGCAAGTTTTAGGCACATTCCTCCAAGGCACTGTGTGTCTCTAGGAGCTGGCGTTCCTGTCTGAGGATGTGGAGTCAGATACCACGTCACTGGCCACCTTGCAGCTCTGGGTCTGGCACCTGAACGGCAACATTTGAGCCATCTGGGGTTTTCCAGCAGAGCCAGTGACACCCTACCGAATGCCAGAGCAGCATTCATCCTAGTACTAGATCCTAGTATGGGTACAAGTGGAGCATTTTTCAGACGTGGTGCTTGCCTAAGGGCTTGACCCCACGATCTGTCCAGTGACAGTTACACTACAATTTTTGCAGGACCTGTTTGATAAGGGGAAATCCTCTATCTCAGCTTGCAATGTTAAAAGTTACTCGCTCCCCAGGAGCTCACTTCCTGGTGGGGCAATTTTTGAAAGTGGTCCGGAGACTGCACCCTCCCCTTAAGGACAATGTTCCTCAGTGGCGGCTGAACGCAGTGCTGGAGGGACTCATGAACCCATCCTTTGAGCCCCTGCATTCAGCTGAGCTGAAGCATCTCTTTTTAAGACATTTTTGCATGCCATCACCTCTGCCAAGCATGTGAGCGAGATGCAAGCCTTTCTGTAGTGAAAGCTTGTCTATCTTTCGCAGAGTCTAGGACCAAGGTCACGCTCCACAAACCTGGCTTTCTTGCCCAAATGTAGCCCGACCTTCCACGTCAACCAATCAGTGGAACTGGAGGCTTTCCATTCCCCTCCTTTCCAGTCGGATAGGGAGCGTAAGCTCCATGCACTTTGCCCTGTTTGGGCGTGAACGTATTATGTTGACAGAACAAAAAGTTGGAGGCAATCTGAACAGCTGTTCATCTGCTATGGAGCTAAAGCCCACAGTCAAGCCCTGTCTAAGCAGAGGCTGTCCGGTTGGATTGCAGAGACAGTCAAGATTACTTATAAGCAAGCCAACTTGCCCCTCCTGTGAAGGTCACTGGTCACTCCACAAGAGGTATGTGTACCTCTTGGGCATTGTTCCAGGGTGTATCTGTCACTGCCATCTGCAATGCCGCAGTATGGGCTACGCCCCATACTTTCACAAGGCTTTACAAACTAAATGTGCTGGATCCTCAAAACTCTGGCTGTGGGATCAGAGTGCTAACAACGGCTTCTATGTGGAGACCGGAAGCACCTGCAGAGAATTGATTCCTGCTAGGTACTAAAAGTAATAAATAAATAATCTATATTGTGGCAGCCTTCCTGTCTGACCCTTTCAGATTGAAGTCGTTCTGCGAGTAATGCACTTTGCGACGGCTTGGGTATAATTTCCCATTATGCAATGGATCCATTTCGTACTTGAAAGGGAACGTTAGATTATTATCATAACCCTGGTTCCCTGAAATGGAAATGTATCCATTACAACCTGCGGTCGCTGCATACATTACACGCAGCAAGCTGAAGAAGAAAAAAATTGACTGGCGCTGAGCCTAGTGTCTCTCAGGAGGGGCTGAGACTGGCGTGATGACATTGCCGGTCACTGTGACAGCTTTGGTAAGTCTCAGAATTTTCAGGTAAACAAAATTAACCGGTTATGTAATGTCAGGGATCCAGGTTTATGATAATAATCTAACGTTCTGTGAGCCCACTAGCATTACCTGGTTTATCTAAATTCAAAATTCTGTGATATCCAATGCTTGATGTCTGTAGGGCAAGTAGCTAACAACACCCAGGCAGAAGAAATTCCTGGCTTTACAGACAAATAAAGCTGGGTATCATCAGCATAGCATTGCTAAAGTTTATTTTTATCATTTGAGGAATATAGCTAAACTTAGACCCATTCTCTCTGTATCTGACTCTGAAAAGCAAATGCATGCCTTTGTTTCATCCCAAATGGATTATTGTAATGCTCTGTTTACTGGGATTCCTAAACGTGTGGTGTCTCGTTTGCAGCTCGTTCAAAACACTGCTGCCAGAATTCTAACCAAAATCAAGAAAATGAGCACATTCCCCCTGTCTTAGCTTCTTTGCACTGGCTCCCTGTGCATTTTAGAATTGACTATGAGATTTTGCTTGTAATTGATAATGCCCTAAATAGATTAGCACCAACAGGAATTGCTGACCCCCTTACAATCCAAGTGGTACTCTAAGATGGCAGGATGTGGGTCTGCTGGTTGTTCTGAAAGTGAATGAAGACAGTGCGAGAGGGAGGGAGGGCCTTCTCTTGTAAAGCCCCAATTTTGGGGAATTTTCCAAAAAAGCTTTGCTCTTTCTACTTTTAAAACAGCATTGAAAACCCATTTTTATAAAATGGCTTTTTTACCATAATTTTAGCACTGACTGTGTATTGTTTTAGACAGTCTTCTTAACTGTTTATAGGAATTATCTTTGCCTTTTAAATTTTGTGTAATATTGTAAAATGTTGAGGTCCTTGTGATGAATGTAAATAAATAAATAAATAAATAGCAATGGAAGTTCACTCTGTGTCTGCGGATAATCTCACCTATGGTAGCATATATAATGAAAACAACACGGGACCTAGAATACAGCCCTGTGGAACACCACAGACAACTTCCCATAATGCCAATGAAGTGAAAGAAAGATAAGATCTGAACCAGGATAGGACCAGGCCAGGCAGTCCCACTGTGCTTTCAAGATGGTTCAGTAGGATGGAATGGTCTACAGCATCAAAGGCAGCACTTAGATCTAGAAGAATTAAAACTGGTGGAAAGCCAGTCAGAACTTATCAGCAGATCATGTACAACTCTAACAAGTGCACCACACTTGGAGAATGCTCATTTAGCTTCATGATTCTGATGCTTGGTGCGTGATGCTCCTACCATCGCTCGCTTTAAATCAACTCTCAACTTATTCTCTCTTGCTTTCCATGCTCTTTAAGCCTGATATCTGTTATTAGCTGTTGTTTCTTTGCTACTTGTAACTTCTAACCCAGTCTGAAACTCCTCGAATATACCATTAAGAGTTAGAAATGTTCGGAATCAAATTGCAACAGCCATCTAGAACCTTATCTAAGAATGGAGATTGGCCTATAGTTGTTGAGGACTTTAGGGTTCAAATTGTGTTTCTTAAGCATAGATTTTACTACAGTGACCTTAGAGCTGAGGGAACTACACTGGAGGGAAGTGAACCATTATAATTTTAATAACACCAAGAACATCTTTTAATAATCTTTTAATTTAATAGTAGGAATAGGATCAAAAGAGCATGTAGTAGCTCTCATAACTGTTAGACTGGGTAACTGGGTAAAAAGTACAAAGAGGAGGATGACAGAAGCAGTCAACAGAGGAGATAGATCTAGCTAATAGATTCCAAGCACTGAGCAACGATGACCTAGTGCTGGGTGAACACAGGGGTGAGGTGGTGTTAGTAGGGGATTCAATTCTACACTATGTCAACAGTGATGTAACCCATGATGTCCATATCGCAGCAAAAAGAGCTTGTGATTGAGCAGAATCCAGAGCATGTGATTGAGCAGGGGTAATAGGAATTTGATGAAGATTTTTGTAGCACACACCCCTGTGTTACTCAATGGGTAATGGGAATGGCAGGATACTTTAACCTGAATTTGATATGCCTCTTTAGATTCCCTCCCCTGCCCAGTTCCTAGTTTAAATACCTTCCTAGGTGGTGTTCAATGTTATCAGCTGGCCTGCTTGCCCCGGACATATTTAGGTGTAGTCCATCTTTCATATAATATCTATTTCTTTTCCAAAAACAATCCCAGTTGTTTATAAATCCCAGCCCTTCTTGCACACACCAACCAGCCTGCCAATAATATAACAATAATCTGTTATACAATGACATTAGAAATGTGTGTAGCAAAGGAGAAGCCATACTAATGGGGGATTTCAACTTCCCCCAAATAAAATGGGAAAACCCGGTGGGTAGCGCGAAGGATGAAATAGAAATGGTGGAAATGACAAATGACTTCTTCCTAACACAATTTGTGAAGGCACCCACTAGAGGGGAGGCATGCCTTGATTTAGTCTTTTCAAATAACGAAGATAGAATAACTAAAACAGAGGTCAGAGAACCACTGGCAAACTCAGACCACAACATGGTCTCATTTGAAGTGTTTTTTAAATCCCCAAAAGTAAAGACTAAAGCTAAGGTTTACAATTTTAGAAAAGCAAACTATGAAGGTATGAAACAGAGACTAACAGAAGTAGATTGGAGTAAAATAGAGAAAACACCCACAGAAGAGGGATGGTTGTTCTTCAAAAATGTAGTACTAGAGGCGCAAAACAATTATATCCCTAAAGTAGACAAATCTAAATGTAAAACTAAATTGCCAAAATGGTTTAATAGATCAATTTAAAAAAATATTCAGCGAAAAAAAAAAAAAAGGCACTTTACAGAGCATTAAAAAAGGACCAAAAAAGAAAGTACGCAGAAAGAGTACACAGAACTGCAAATGCAAGTCAAAAAGGAAGTTAGAAAGGCCAAGAGAGAAATAGAAATAAACATTGCTAAGGGAGCTAAAACCAATTCCAAAATGTTTTTCCAATATTACAACAGCAAGAGAACATTCAAAGAGGAGATTAAATGTTTAAGAGATACAAATGGCAAAATCGTAGAGGAAGAAAAAAAAATAGCAAATATGTTAAATGATTACTTTTCACAAGTTTTTACAAAGGAAGATACTGACAACATGCCCCACATGTCGATCCAGTTCCTATCCAGTTTTAAATAACTTTAGCATAACTGAGGCAGAAGTGTTAAAGGGACTAGGAGCTCTTAAAATAAACAAATCCCCTGGGCCGGATGAGATCCTCCCAGTAGTACTCAAAGAAATGAAAGAAGTAATTTACAAACCGCTAACCAAGATCATGCAACAGTCTCTTGACACAGGGGTTGTACCGACAGACTGGAAAATTGCAAACGTAATACCGATCCACAAAAAGGGAAACAAAACTGAACCAGGTAACTACAGACCAGTAAGCCTGACTTCTATTATATGCAAACTTATGGAAACTATAATAAGATCCAAAATGGAAAATTACCTATATGGTAACAGGGTCCTGGGAGACAGTCAACATGGTTTTAGGAAAGGGAGATCGTGCCTAACTAACTTGCTTGAACTAATTGCAAAAGCCATTGAGAACATGGTTTATTTAGATTTCCAGAAAGCTTTTGACAAAGTCCCGCACAAAAGATTAATTCTCAAACTGAACGCAGTTGGGATTCAAGGAAACACATGTACATGGATTAGGGAGTGGTTAACATGTAGAAAACAGAAAGTACTGATTAGAGGAAAAGCCTCAGAATGGAGTGTGGTAACCAGCGGTGTACCACAGGGATCAGTATTAGGTCCTCTGCTATTCCTAATCTACATTAATGATTTAGATTCTGGTATAGTAAGCAAACTTGTTAAATTTGCAGATGACACAAAAGTAGGAGGAGTGGCAAACACTTGTTGCAGCAGCAAAGGTCATTCAAAATGATCTAGACAAGATTCAGAACTGGGCAGACACATGGCAAATGACATTTAATAGAGAAAAGTGTAAGGTACTGCACGCAGGAAATAAAAATGTACATTATAAATATCATATGGGAGATATTGAAATTGGAGAAGGAATCTATGAAAAAGACCTAGGAGTTTTTGTTGACTCAGAATGTCTTCATCTAGACAATGTGGGGAAGCTATAAAAAAGGCTAACAAGATGCTCGGATACATAGTGAAAAGTGTTGAATTTAAATCAAGGGAAGTAATGTTAAAACTGTACAATGCACTAGTAAGACCTCATCTTGAATATTGTGTGCAGTTCTGGTCACCTCGCTATAAAAAGGATATTGCTGCTCTAGAAAGAGTGCAAAGAAGAGCGACCAGAATTATTCCAGGCTTAAAAGGCATGTCATATGCAGACAGGCTAAAAGAATTTAATCTGTTCAGTCTTGAACAAAGAAGACTACGTGGCGACCTAATTCAAGCATTCAAAATTCTAAAAGGTATTGACAATGTCGACTGTCACAGAGACGGCCTGAAGTGGGCGGCGTCAGAACCAGGAAAGGTAATGAAATACACAAAACACAGGACGGATGAAATGAAGTGATGAAGACGCCTGTTGGCGCCGGTTTAATACAAAATAAAAGGTTTAACAAACACGAAAAACACAGGACACGGCACTCTACGCCAAAATAAATAGACAAACCAAAACAGACTAAACTTAACAAAACGGTGGACGCACAGACACTGACAAACACGGTGAGCGGATACTTTCCCCTATTATTATTACTGCTACTGCTTATTTTCTCCGTCTCCAATCCCGTTCTCCGCTCACCGAACACCCAACCGCCAGTATGTGCCAACGTGCATCTATATATACTATTGTGCTGGGATTCAATTACCAATTAATTATTCACTTGAATCCCAGCACGTGAATTAATAAAGTGCAATTCCCCGTGCTCACATATTACTACATTTTACTTGCACGTGAAGTGCTGTGCAATCCTCGTGCCTAAATACACATATACATTTTTAACACTCGTGTTACACAGAACCCGTTTATATCCCGTGTACCAATGTCTATACACCAACATTTAAACACACCACACGCAACACATAACAGATAATACACAGGGGCGGGCACTTTGTCACATATACCCCCCACCTGTGCAAAGCACATATGGCCTCAATGGCCACCTCCCCCCTTAAAAGCCCAAAAGTCCCGCCCAAAGTCCTTTGCCAGGACCAGAGGCTTCCAGGGGCCAACAGGTCGTAATGCTGTCAGCAGGGTAGCATTCTCCTGCCAGGGTAGTCCTGGCAGCGGAAAGGCTGTTTGGGGTGTGGTCTCCTGACCTTCCCCATCCTTCGGCGCCGGCAGCTCCCCTTGGTGGGGCTTCAACCACCGTTCTTCCTGCAGTGAAGAAACTGCAGAGGGAGCAGGTCTCCGGACCTCCCCCACGATCTCCGGCGGAGAAACTGCTGCTGGGGTTGGCGTTCTCCAGACCTCCTCCCCCTCCTCCGGCAGCGAAACTGCTGCTGGGGTTGGCGGTCTCCAGACCTCCTCCGGCAGCGAAACTGCTGCTGGGGTTGGCGGTCTCCAGACCTCCTCCGGCAGCGAAACTGCTGCTGGGGTTGGCGGTCTCCAGACCTCCTCCCCCTCCTCCGGCAGCGAAACTGCTGCTGGGGTTGGCGGTCTCCAGACCTCCTCCCGGTAGTGAAACTGCTGCTGGGGTTGGCGGTCTCCAGACCTCCTCCCCCTTCTTCTTGGCCGGCAGCTCCCCTTCGTGGGGTTCCGGCCACAGTACTTCCGGCTGTGATGCGGAGCGGCGGGCAACCCCAGGCGATGCAGAGCGGCGGGCAACCCCAGGCGATGCAGAGCGGCGGGCAACCCCAGGCGATGCAGAGCGGCGGGCAACCCCAGGCGATGCAGAGCGGCGGGCAACCCCAGGCGATGCAGAGCGGCGGGCAACCCCAGGCGATGCAGAGCTGGCATCCTTGGGCGAAGAGAGGCTGGCATCCTTGGGCGAAGCGAGGCTGGCATCCTTGCATCCTTGGGAAGCGAGGCTGGCATCCTTGGGCGAAGCGAGGCTGGCATCCTTGGGCGAAGCGAGGCTGGCATCCTTGGGCGAAGCGAGGCTGGCAGTCAGGACAAGCTGGGGTGCGGGTGTCGGCCCTCTTTTCGGCCACTGCAGCCGGGAGGTTCTTCCCCGTGCTTCCCTCAGCAGCCTATGCAAGGGCTGCTGAGGACCGCCAGCATCTAGTCCTGGCCCTTCTGGTGAAGGGAGAGGCAGCTCCTGCTCCTCTCCCCCTGATGGAGGTGGAGGCAGAGGAAGCTCCAGCTCCTCTCCTCGTGATGGTGGGGGAAGTGATACCAGCATGCATTCACCCTCTGCTGGTGGGGGAAGTGATACCAGCAGGCATTCACCCTCTGCTGGTGGGGGAGTGATACCAGCAGGCATTCACCCTCTGCTGGTGGACAGGGACCCAGCAGGCATTCACCCTCTGCTGGTGGACAGGGACCCAGCAGGCATTCAACCTCTGCTGGTGGGGGAAGTGATACCAGCAGGCATTCACCCTCTGCTGGTGGGGGAAGTGATACCAGCAGGCATTCACCCTCTGCTGGTGGACAGGGACCCAGCAGGCATTCACCCTCTGCTGGTGGGGGGATACCATACCAGCAGACATTCACCCTCTGCTGGTGGGGGAAGTGATACCAGCAGGCATTCACCCTCTGCTGGTGGACAGGGACCCAGCAGGCATTCACCCTCTGCTGGTGGACAGGGACCCAGCAGGCATTCACCCTCTGCTGGTGGCGGAGGCAGAGGCAGCTCCTGCTGCTCTGCCCCTGCCGGTGGAGGTGGCGGAGGCAGAGGCAGCTCCTGCTGCTCTCCCCCTGCCGGTGGAGGTGGCGGAGGCAGAGGCAGCTCCTGCTGCTCTCCCCCTGGCGGTGGAGGTGGCGGAGGCAGAGGCAGATCCTGCGCCTGCTGCTCGCCTCCTGGTGGTAGAGGTGGCGGAGGCAGAGGCAGCTCCTGCTGCTCTCCCCCCTGCCGGTGGAGGTGGCGGAGGCAGGGGCAGCTCCTGCTGCTCTGCTCCTGCTGGTGGAGGTGGCGGAGGCAGAGGCAGCTCCTGCTGCTCTGCTCCTGCCGATGGAGGTGGCAGAGGCGTGTAGTCTCCTGGTGGTGGAGGTGGGAGCGGTGTGTAGTCTCCCCTTGATGCAGGGGACAGGTGCGGCTCTCCCTCACTTGCAGGGGACTGGTGCGGCTCTTTGACATGCCTCTTTAGATTCCCTCCCCTGCCCAGTTCCTAGTTTAAATACCTTCCTAGGTGGTGTTCAATGTTATCAGCTGGCCTGCTTGCCCCGGACATATTTAGGTGTAGTCCATCTTTCATATAATATCTATTTCTTTTCCAAAAACAATCCCAGTTGTTTATAAATCCCAGCCCTTCTTGCATAGGGTCTTGGAAGAACGTGTGCCAAAAACCTGTTGGGTGATGAGGTTATATAAAATAATCTGTTATACAATGACATTAGAAATGTGTGTAGCAAAGGAGAAGCCATACTAATGGGGGATTTCAACTTCCCCCAAATAAAATGGGAAAACCCGGTGGGTAGCGCGAAGGATGAAATAGAAATGGTGGAAATGACAAATGACTTCTTCCTAACACAATTTGTGAAGGCACCCACTAGAGGGGAGGCATGCCTTGATTTAGTCTTTTCAAATAACGAAGATAGTAATAACTAAAACAGAGGTCAGAGAACCACTGGCAAACTCAGACCACAACATGGTCTCATTTGAAGTGTTTTTTAAATCCCCAAAAGTAAAGACTAAAGCTAAGGTTTACAATTTTAGAAAAGCAAACTATGAAGGTATGAAACAGAGACTAACAGAAGTAGATTGGAGTAAAATAGAGAAAACACCCACAGAAAAAGGATGGTTGTTCTTCAAAAATGTAGTACTAGAGGCGCAAAACAATTATATCCCTAAAGTAGACAAATCTAAATGTAAAACTAAATTGCCAAAATGGTTTAATAGATCAATTTAAAAAAATATTCAGCGAAAAAAGGCACTTTACAGAGCATTAAAAAAAGGACCAAAAAGAAAGTACACAGAAAGAGTACACAGAACTGCAAACGCAAGTCAAAAAGGAAGTTAGAAAGGCCAAGAGAGAAATAGAAATGAACATTGCTAAGGGAGCTAAAACCAATTCCAAAATGTTTTTCCAATATTACAACAGCAAGAGAACATTCAAAGAGGAGATTAAATGTTTAAGAGATACAAATGGCAAAATCGTAGAGGAAGAAAAAAAAATAGCAAATATGTTAAATGATTACTTTTCACAAGTTTTTACAAAGGAAGATACTGACAACATGCCCCACATGTCATCCAGTTCCTATCCAGTTTTAAATAACTTTAGCATAACTGAGGCAGAAGTGTTAAAGGGACTAGGAGCTCTTAAAATAAACAAATCCCCTGGGCCGGATAAGATCCTCCCAATAGTACTCAAAGAAATGAAAGAAGTAATTTACAAACCGCTAACCAAGATCATGCAGCAGTCTCTTGACACAGGGGTTGTACCGACAGACTGGAAAATTGCAAACGTAATACCGATCCACAAAAAAGGGAAACAAAACTGAACCAGGTAACTACAGACCAGTAAGCCTGACTTCTATTATATGCAAACTTATGGAAACTATAATAAGATCCAAAATGGAAAATTACCTATATGGTAACAGGGTCCTGGGAGACAGTCAACATGGTTTTAGGAAAGGGAGATCGTGCCTAACTAACTTGCTGAACTTCTAATTGCAAAGCATATGACATGGTTTATTTAGATTTCCAGAAAGCTTTTGACAAAGTCCCGCACAAAAGATTAATTCTCAAACTGAACGCAGTTGGGATTCAAGGAAACACATGTACATGGATTAGGGAGTGGTTAACATGTAGAAAACAGAAAGTACTGATTAGAGGAAAAACCTCAGAATGGAGTGTGGTAACCAGCGGTGTACCACAGGGATCAGTATTAGGTCCTCTGTTATTCCTAATCTACATTAATGATTTAGATTCTGGTATAGTAAGCAAACTTGTTAAATTTGCAGACGACACAAAAGTAGGAGGAGTGGCAAACACTGTTGCAGCAGCAAAGGTCATTCAAAATGATCTAGACAAGATTCAGAACTGGGCAGACACATGGCAAATGACATTTAATAGAGAAAAGTGTAAGGTACTGCACGCAGGAAATAAAAATGTACATTATAAATATCATATGGGAGATATTGAAATTGGAGAAGGAATCTATGAAAAAGACCTAGGAGTTTTTGTTGACTCAGAAATGTCTTCATCTAGACAATGTGGGGAAGCTATAAAAAAGGCTAACAAGATGCTCGGATACATTGTGAAAAGTGTTGAATTTAAATCAAGGGAAGTAATGTTAAAACTGTACAATGCACTAGTAAGACCTCATCTTGAATATTGTGTTCAGTTCTGGTCACCTCGCTATAAAAAAGATATTGCTGCTCTAGAAAGAGTGCAAAGAAGAGCGACCAGAATTATTCCAGGCTTAAAAGGCATGTCATATGCAGACAGGCTAAAAGAATTGAATCTGTTCAGTCTTGAACAAAGAAGACTACGTGGCGACCTAATTCAAGCATTCAAAATTCTAAAAGGTATTGACAGTGTCGACCTGTCACAGAGACGGCCGAAGTGGGCGGCGTCAGAACCAGGAAAGGTAATGAAATATACAAAACACAGGACGGATGAAATGAAATGATGAAGACGCCTGTTGGCGCCGGTTTAATACAAAATAAAAGGTTTAAACAAACACGAAAAACACAGGACACGGCACTCTACGCCAAAATAAATAGACAAACAAAAACAGACTAAACTTAACAAAACGGTGCACGGACAGACACTGACAAACACGGTGAGCGGATACTTTCTCCTCTTATTATTACTACTGCTTATTTCCTCCGTCTCCAATCCCGTTCTCCACTCACCGAACACCCAACCACCAGTATGTGCCAACGTGCATCTATATATACTATTGTGCTGGGATTCAATTACCAATTAATTATTCACTTGAATCCCAGCACGTGAATTAATAAAGTGCAATTCCCCGTGCTCACATATTACTACATTTTACTTGCACGTGAAGTGCTGTGCAATCCTCGTGCCTAAATACACATATACATTTTTAAACACTCGTGTTACACAGACCCGTTTATATCCCGTGTACCAATGTCTATACACCAACATTTAACACACCACACGCAACACATAACAGATAATATACACAGGGGCGGGCACTTTGTTACATATACCCCCTCCTGTGCAAAGCACACATGGCCTCAATGGCCACCTCCCCCCTTAAAAGCCCAAAAGTCCCGCCCAAAGTCCTTGGCCAGGACCAGAGGCTTCCAGGGGCCCACAGGTCGTAATGCTGTCAGCAGGGTAGCATTCTCCTGCCAGGGTAGTCCTAGCAGCGGAAAGGCTGCTTGGGGTGTGGTCTCCTGACCTTCCCCCTCCTTCGGCGCCGGCAGCTCCCCTTGGTGGGGCTTCAACCACCGTTCTTCCTGCAGGGAAGAAACTGCAGAGGGAGCAGGTCTCCGGACCTCCCCCACGATCTCCGGCGGAGAAACTGCTGCTGGGGTTGGCGGTCTCCAGACCTCCTCCCCCTCCTCCGGCAGCGAAACTGCTGCTGGGGTTGGCGGTCTCCAGACCTCCTCCGGCAGCGAAACTGCTGCTGGGGTTGGCGGTCTCCAGACCTCCTCCCCTCCTCCGGCAGCGAAACTGCTGCTGGGGTTGGCGGTCTCCAGACCTCCTCCCCCTCCTCCGGCAGCGAAACTGCTGCTGGGGTTGGCGGTCTCCAGACCTCCTCCCCCGGCAGCGAAACTGCTGCTGGGGTTGGCGGTCTCCAGACCTCCTCCCCCATCTTCGTGGCCGGCAGCTCCCCTTCGTGCGGAGCGGCGGGCAACCCCAGGCGATGCAGAGCGGCGGGCAACCCCAGGCGATGCAGAGCGGCGGGCAACCCCAGGCGATGCAGAGCGGCGGGCAACCCCAGGCGATGCAGAGCGGCGGGCAACCCCAGGCGATGCAGAGCGGCGGGCAACCCCAGGCGATGCAGAGGCATCCTTGGGCGAAGCGAGGCTGGCATCCTTGGGCGAAGCGAGGCTGGCATCCTTGGGCGAAGCGAGGCTGGCATCCTTGGGCGAAGCGAGGCTGGCATCCTTGGGCGAAGCGAGGCTGGCATCCTTGGGCGAAGCGAGGCTGGCAGTCAGGACAAGCTGGGGTGCGGGTGTTGGCCCTCTTTTCGGCCACTGCGGCCGGGAGGTTCTTCCCCGTGCTTCCCTCAGCAGCCTATGCAAGGGCTGCTGAGGACCGCCAGCATCTAGTCCTGGTCCTTCTGGTGAAGGGAGAGGCAGCTCCTGCTCCTCTCCCCCTGATGGAGGTGGAGGCAGAGGAAGCTCCAGCTCCTCTCCTCGTGATGGTGGGGGAAGTGATACCAGCAGGCATTCATCCTCTGCTGGTGGAAGTGATACCAGCAGGCATTCACCCTCTGCTGGTGGGGGAAGTGATACCAGCAGGCATTCACCCTCTGCTGGTGGACAGGGACCCAGCAGGCATTCACCCTCTGCTGGTGGACAGGGACCCAGCAGGCATTCACCCTCTGCTGGTGGGGGAACCCTCTGTGATACCAGCAGGCATTCACCCTCTGCTGGTGGGGAAAGGGACCCAGCAGGCATTCACCCTCTGCTGGTGGACAGGGACCCAGCAGGCATTCACCCTCTGCTGGTGGGGGAAGTGATACCAGCAGGCATTCACCCTCTGCTGGTGGACGGGGATACCAGCAGGCATTCACCCTCTGCTGGTGGACAGGGACCCAGCAGGCATTCACCCTCTGCTGGTGGACAGGGACCCAGCAGGCATTCACCTGCTCTGCTGGTGGCGGGGGCAGAGGCAGCTCCTGCTGCTCTCCCCCTGCCGGTGGAGGTGGCGGAGGCAGAGGCAGCTCCTGCTGCTCTCCCCCTGCCGGTGGAGGTGGCGGAGGCAGAGGCAGCTCCTGCTGCTCTCCCCCTGCCGGTGGAGGTGGCGGAGGCAGAGGCAGCTCCTGCTGCTCTCCCCCTGCCGGTGGAGGTGGCGGAGGCAGAGGCAGCTCCTGCTGCTCTGCTCCTGCCGGTGGAGGTGGCGGAGGCAGAGGCAGCTCCTGCTGCTCTGCTCCTGCCGGTGGAGGTGGCGGAGGCAGAGGCAGCTCCTGCTGCTCTGCTCCTGCCCATGGAGGTAGGAGCGGCGTGTAGTCTCCTGGTGGTGGAGGTGGGAGCGGTGTGTAGTCTCCCCTTGTTACAGGGGACTGGTGCGGCTCTTCCTGGTGTGCGGCTCTCCCTCACTTGCAGGGGACTGGTGCGGCTGTGGAGACAGCGGTGGGACCTCTGCCTTCCTCTTCCCCTTTCCCCTTCTCTGCCACCTCCTCACCTTCCTCTCCTGCGGCAGTTCCTCCTCTCCCTCCTGGTAGGGGCAGCGGAAGGGACAATTGGCAAAGAGATGGTCCTGGTTGCAGAGGAGGCACCCCGGCAAGGACTGGTTACATCGCCGGGGATGTCTGGCCCTTAGGCGGCACTCCTCCTCCCTGTCCCTCACCTCTTTATCGTCTTTCCTGCTTCTTCCCCATTTTCTTTTTTTTTTTTTTTTTTTGTAATCCAAAGACGCCCCCTTTTTTTTTTTTTTTTTTTTTCTCCCACAAAAAAAAAAACCTCTCCTGGTCTGACGCTTGGAGGCGCTGTTAAATCCCACGCAGGACACCACGTGTCACAGAGACGGCCGAAGTGGGCGGCGTCAGAACCAGGAAAAGTAATGAAATACACAAAACACAGGACGGATGAAATGAAGTGATGAAGACGCCTGTTGGCGCCGGTTTAATACAAAATAAAAGGTTTAAACAAACACGAAAAACACAGGACACGGCACTCTACGCCAAAATAAATAGACAAACAAAAACAGACTAAACTTAACAAAACGGTGCACGGACAGACACTGACAAACACGGTGAGCGGATACTTTCTCCTCTTATTACTTACTACTGCTTATTTCCTCCGTCTCCAATCCCGTTCTCCGCTCACCGAACACCCAACCGCCAGTATGTGACAACGTGCATCTATATATACTATTGTGCTGGGATTCAATTACCAATTAATTATTCACTTGAATCCCAGCACGTGAATTAATAAAGTGCAATTCCCCGTGCTCACATATTATTACATTTTACTTGCACGTGAAGTGCTGTGCAATCCTCGTGCCTAAATACAAATATACATTTTTAAACACTCGTGTTACACAGACCCGTTTATATCCCGTGTACCAATGTCTATACACCAACATTTAAACACACCACACGCAACACATAACAGATAATATACACAGGGGGGGGCACTTTGTTAACGAATGTCGACCCAAGGGACTTTTTCAGCCTGAAAAAAGAAACAAGGACCAGGGGTCACAAATGGAGTTTAGAAAAAGGGGCATTCAGAACAGAAAATAGGAGGCACTTTTTTACACAGAGAATTGTGAGGGTCTGGAATCAACTCCCCAGTAATGTTGTTGAAGCTGACACCCTGGGATCCTTCAAGAAGCTGCTTGATGAGATTCTGGGATCAATAAGCTACTAACAACCAAACGAGCAAGATGGGCCGAATGGCCTCCTCTCGTTTGTAAACTTTCTTATGTTCTTATGTTCTTATGGTTCTTGATCTTTACAGCTAAAATCACTGTCGACACAGAGTAGAATTGAATCCCCTACTAACACCACCTCACCCCTGTGTTCACCCAGCACTAGGTCATCGTTGCTCAGTGCTTGGAATCTATTAGCTAGATCAATCTCCTCTGTTGACTGCTTGTTTCATCCTTCTCTTTGTACTTTTTCTAACAGTTACCCAGTCTCCACTCACTTCCTGCCTTTCATCCATATTTACCTTCTGAGGTCCCTCTGCACATACAGTTCCACTGTCACATGGAGCAGCCACATACATCAACGAAAGCCACGGCTCCCAAGACTTATATATACTGTATATAAAGAAAACACATGTTTTAAACTTCATGCTTACTTTGATATGTTCTACAAGTTCTGTACAAACGTGCGTGATTGTAAATGACGAATAATGTACGTCAATATGTAATTTTTTAGGCTGACGCATGACATTTTGTTTTTTTTTTATTTGAGCTAACGCTAATTATTTTTCTAATAACATTACTTCACATATTAACAATACAGATTGCATGGTAATATTTAATCCTTTTGGAGCATATAAAAAGAAAAACAAATTTTTTACTTTATATCTTGTTTTTATTTATTGTATTTCATTTTCAAAATGGGGTTTATAATGTAATTTGAAAAAATATATGTGTGTTATTAAAAAAAAAAAAACATTGAAGTCTTGTTGGTGAGGGGCTTCAGGGCTCAAAATGTGCTGGAGACAGCCCTGAGTAATAGACGGGCAAGTGACAGACTGAACCCTCCTGTCTTGAGAGTGGAGGGACCTCACCACAAGACATTGGATTATCGGAAGGCCTTAACAAAGTTCACAAATGAAAAGGGAAGAAGGATCTTCTGCATACCTTGTTTCACCACTTTTTTTAATCCAAGTAATTTCAAAAGGTATAATTCTTACTGACTGAATATTAAATGAAAACTTTGCTTTTATATTGTTATTTGTTGTTGTTCTTCAGAAACACAAGGGCAGTAAACTCTGTTGGCTTGTATAACAGTACTGGGGTCGTGCTGGATTCTACATCATAAAACATACTGACCCCCTCAGAATCTGCCCCTGAAAATGTTGGTTTAGGAATTAAGTCCTGGAGCAAGAATTGCATTTCAGAAACTGTGCTTGTTAATGAACCTCATGCCATTTACTGTATCAGGTAGGTCTATCTGGTAAAGTAACAAGTTGAAAATTAAGTAATTTCTGAATTTCTTTTTCTACAAAGTCCAGTTCAGATTTGCTTCTGAAAGTGATCCAACATGGATCAGAATGATCCTGAGAGCATGTACAACCCCTGGCCACTTTCCTCCATGTTGGACTGAGGTGAGTAGTAGACATGAGGACAGCTAAGCAGAAGGAAGCTTTCCACTGCAGCTCTACATCCCTGTCCACTAGTTGCTTGCTACTGTATGTTTAGAAGAAACCTTTGTGACCTTTGCTGTATCCCATGATGGCCATATTGCAGCAAAAAACAAACATGTGTGACCCATGATGTGTGATTGAAAATGTAAAGAGGCAGCAATATGTTAAAAAAATATAACCCTGCAATACAGGCAACAGGTAACGTAATGCGTTTCTTGCAAACTTTGCAGGGTGTTTTGTAACACTGGAGTATGCAGTCCTTAAGGTCCTTAAACAATGTGTTAAGCATGGGGATGATGAAAACAAGGGCACAGTGCCGAACAAAAACAGCGGCACGGTCACCAGTCCTGGTTGAACGAAAACGTGCAGGTGCTCAGTGCAGTGGTGCTCCAGACAGTGCTTTCCTTTCGACAGCTCCTGAGGTGTGTTTTAACTGTCTAATAGTGCAACAAAAAGACAGACAATGACTCACAGACAGAAATAAAACACACAACACATAAATTTGTTTACACTCTGACAGCTCCTCTCTCAGTCCATCTCTCTCCCACCGTTTAACCCAAACGAAGGAAAAGATCAGCGTTACCCTGGCCCTATATGTACTCCCGCATGGCATCTAGGTAAATGGTTGCAGCTGCCTTATTACTTGCAGCTGCCCCTGATTTACCTTTCAGGTCAGTACAGTCTTACAACAGAGTCTTGCTTCTTTCCAGACTGACACACTTACCGGTCCCGGAAACAAACTGTCAGACCAGCCCTTCCAGATACTTCTCCTCCCGTTCTTTAGCACCCTCACAGGTCGAGAGGAAGATTTATCACCAGAACTCACTGTATTTCTGTCACATATCCCACCGCTCAGAGTGGAACCGAAGGAACACTCGGCTAAATCTACCTTTCCTATTACTCCCCCCTCCCGGGAAAAATAATCTGCATTTTGGTGGTCTTTCCTCGCACGGTGTACCATATGGTACATGAAGGGCTGCAATGCCAGATACCACCGAGTTACCTGGGCATTGCTTTCCTTCATTGTTCTTAACCACGTGAGTGGGGCGTGGTCTGTGACCAGATCAAATGAGTGTCCCAGCAGGTAGCATCGTAAAGAGTGAGTAGTCCATTTAATGGCCAACACTCTTTTTCGACTACGGAGTAGTTACGTTCCAAGGTAACATTTTTTTGCTCAATATCGGGTGTTCAACTCCAGCTACTTTTTGGGACAAGACTGCACCCAAACCTACATCCGATGTGTCGATGTGGAGGATGAATCTCTTGGTGAAATCTGGAGTAATTAGAGTGGGGGCCTGGCAAAGTCGATGCGTATCAAACGCCCCCTGGCACTCAGCTGACCATTTAATTAAATCTGGGGCACTCTTTTGGTGAGGTCGACTAACGGGTTAACCACTGTGGCGTACTCGGGGATGAAGCGGCGGTAATAACCGGCTAAGCCCAGTAGTGACCTCACCTGAGTCTTGGTTTTGGGGATCGCTGCATCAACCAAAGCCTGGATTTTGGTGACCACAGGTCTCACCCTTCCATTCCCTATTAAAAATCCCAAATATTGTTTTGGCAAACACACATTTCCTCAAGTTAGCTGTCAGCCGGGCTGCCCTTAGAGACTGAAGAATGGCTGCAACCCTAGCCAAATGCTCTCGCCAGGTGGAGCTGTGTATCACCACATCATCAATATACGCTGCTGCATATTCATGATGTGGGCATAAAACCTGGTCCATCAGTCTCTGAAAGGCAGCAGGGCGGACCATGTAGCCCAAATGGCATGGTTTTAAAGTGGAACAGCCCTTCTGGTGTTGAAAATGGGATTTTCTCTCTGGAGCTGCTGGTTAAAGGGATTTGCCAGTATCCCTTCGTCAGGTCCAGAGTGGATAAACCTTACTTTTCCCAGTCTGTCTAAAAATTTGTAGACCCGAGGCATGGGATATGCATTGAACTTAGCAATAGCGTTTACCTTTCTGAAATCCACACAGAAGCGGTTGGTGCCGTCTTTCTTGGCCACCATGACAATCGGACTGCACCACTCGCTCCTGGAAGGTTCAATCACCCCAAGCTCGAGCATATCCCATACCTTTTGCGAACACTTCGTCGACTTTCCGGGATCCGGTACGGTCTTTCTCGCACTGTGACACCTGGTGGAGAGATAATGTCATATTCAGCTAAGTTTGTTCTGCCGGGCATGTCAGAAACAACATCGCTGAACTCCTCAATATGCTTACGCAGCTCTCTTTGCTGATCCGGAACCAATTGTTCCCCCATAGAAATCGTTCTTGTGCTTGGGGTTTCTGGATAGGGGCCTAAATCATCCTCCATATTGCCTGGGGCTATAAATAAGACCTCCCTTGCTTGCCAGGGCTTTAACAAATTAACATGATAAATTTCACGTTCATTCTGGTGATCGGGCTGTCTAATTTCATAATTTTCTTTCCCTACAGCCCGAATCACCTCATGCGGCCCCTGCCATTTAGCACACAGTTTAGACTCTGATGAGGGAAGTAGCAGCATTACCTTGTCTCCTGGTCGAAAGGTTGGAATCCGTGCATTTTTGTTGTACTGCTGCTGCTGTCGGTGCTGAGCCGATCTGAGGTTGTCTTGGGCCAAACAACCGACCAAATCGAGGCGATCTCTTAGTAGGAGCACATACTTCACTACATTTTGCTCCTCCCACCCCTCCCTCAGCAGGTCGAGAATGCCGCGAGGCTGCCGGCCGTACAGGAGCTCAAAGGGGGAGAACCCTGTTGAACTCTGCGGCACTTCTCTCACCGCAAAAAGGAGGTAGGGAAGAAGCGATGCCCAACGTTTCTGCTCCTGTGTTACGAATCGGCTCAGCATCGACTTTAAGGTCTGAGTAAAGCGTTCCACCAGACCATCCGATTGTGGATGATAAACGGACGTCCTGATGGGACGTATTTTCAATATTTTGTACACCTGCTGTAACGTATTGGACAAAAAATAGGTTCCGTGATGGGTCAAAATCTCCTTGGGGATCCCTACTCTAGCCATAATCTGCGCTAACTTGGTGGCTATTGCAGCGGTACTAGTGGACCACAATGGAACTGCCTCTGGGTATCGCGTTGCATAATCCACCACCACTAATATATGCGTATACCCAGAGTCAGAAGGTAGCAAAGGGCCCACTATGTCCATTGCAATGCGCTCGAAAGGAGTGGAAATAATGGGCAGTGGGAACAAAGCACTCAACCCAGCGCTACTTGTTGGCAGTCTGGGCATGTGGTTACATATCTCGACACTTCAGTATGAAGACCGAGCCAATAGAATTGAGTCAATATCCGTTCCCTCGTCTTCACGGCTCCGAGGTGCCCCGCAAAAGGGATATCATGCGCCAGCCTCATGACCTCAGTCCGACAAGACAGGGGAACAAACAATTGTGTTACAGGCTGTCCTGTGCACGTGGATAGGTTTACTCTATACAGTAATTTCCCCTTAATACTGAAATGTGGATATACTAGCGCCCCAGCGCCATCAACATCCTTACCTTCAATGGACCGGACCTGCCCACAAGCGTGCACCAGTGACGGCTCGTTATGTTGGCTCCACACTAGTTCCGCGCTTGAGTACCACGGGTTTGGTACATTGAGAGGGGCTGGAATAACTTCTGCCCTAGTCGGCCCAGTAACCTCGCTCTCCCGGTCACACTGCGTTCCGACTCCCTTCGACTGGCGTTTGTTACCATTGCAGCACTTTCCCACCAGACCCCAGCCTTGTCTCAAAGACGCTCCCTCCTATTTCGCGGTCCGTCTCTCCTTATTTGTTTTTCTAGGATGGTAAAGAGGGGAAAACATTTCAGTACGAAAAGGAAACACATCACCAATCCGTTCCCTTTTCTTTTCTGCCACGTTTACATGTGTGGCTGAGACTGCCATTATTTGCATCAATTCTTTGAATTTTGGCCAGTTTCGGGCCAGAATAACTGGGTGTGGCAACCTTTCCGCCACCCTGACTGCAAGGTGACGTTTTATCGATCCTACTGATAAATATACTGTCTCCATGGATACAGGAGATGGCCACCTGACCTTGTGGCCGCCACGACACACCGCCCAAGAGAGCTGTTCTAATCAAGGTTTGCTGTGTCCACTAATGCTTGGGTTTTCACATTCCCTAAAACCACGTCAATCAGACAGGGCCGTTTTCCCCCTGCTTACCAGTTTCAGATGCCCAGTTGCACGCAGCCATGTCACACTCCATGGCAGCGCAGCATGACCTGGCCCTATGTCCTGGCTGGTTACACCTGAAACAGAAAGGGGGTACAGAGGGAACATAGGTCAAATACCTGTCCCACTGCTGGTAGGGCAATGGGGCAGGGGCAACACCTCTACCCCAGCTGGGGGCCAACCTCAGTCTCCATGGGGGGCAGGCAAGGGGGCCCAACGGGGTCAGCGGTCTTGGAGGTCTAGGTCCCGGGAACGAGGGTGATGGTGGTAGTGTTGGTGGTAGGTTGGCTACTGCGAAGGGCAGGGACTGACAAGATCCCGACCCGGGCCGACTAAGGGAATCCTCGTAATCTTCAGCCAGTCTGACCGCCTCCTCCAGGGTGTCAGGGTTGTGGCGCCATATCCATGCCTGGGTTTCGGCACTGACCACATGGCAGAATTGCTTCCCCCATTTGTTAGGCGGTCTTTTTCTCAGGGGTCAGCCAATGGACCATGTGGTTGCACAACCGCTCTGCGACCACCCTGGGGCCTGTCTCCGGGGCTCTCCGGAACTCGCAGAACCGTTTCCGGTGGGTCTCCGCGGTGATGTTGAGGCGACGGAGAATAGCCTGCTTGACCAGGTCATAATCGGTGGCGTACTGGTCGCTCAGGGCTTGGTAGACTGCCTAAGCCTCCCCGATCAGGGGAGCCACTCAAATGCCACCAAGTATGCCTCCGGGTCATCCTCCACCGTCATTTTCATGGCCCGTGCCTTCGGGGGCGACATCTGCGATGTTGCGGTAGGGGTCGCTCCTGCGGCAATGGCCAGCCCTACCCATTCAATGAGCGACGTATAGCGCTCCTCCCTCCGTCTCTCCTCTGCATTCCGTCTGATCTCCAGTGCCTGCAGCTGTTCCGCCAGTGCGTCGCGGTCCATCCCGGATCTGACACCATGTGGGGCAAAGTGGCTGGTAAGGGGAACAGGTGTAGCGGTGATGCAGTGCAGAAGTGATGAACAAACAGCGGTGATTCAGTGAATAAGTGCTTTTATTTCTCTTTTTCCAGGTCTGGCGACCGTCAAATAATAAATCCCCGGCAATACACAACAATGTGTAAAGCACGGGGATGATGAACACAAGGGCACAGTGCTGAACAAAAACAACGGCACTGTCACCAGTCCTGGATGAACAAAAACATGCAGGTGACTGCCCTGTCCTCGGGTTGGCCTCTGCATTGCTGTTGATCACTCTGGCTGGCCCAGGTTGTGACTGCCCTGTCCTCGGGTTGGCCTCTGCATTGCTGTTGATCACTGTGGCCGGCCCAGGTTGTGACTGCCCTGTCCTCGGGTTGGCCTCTGCATTGCTGTTGATCACTTTGGCCGGCCCAGGTTGTGACTGCCCTGTCCTCGGGTTGGCCTCTGCATTGCTGTTGATCACTGTGGCCGGCCCAGGTTGTGACTGCCCTGTCCTCGGGTTGGCCTCTGCATTGCTGTTGATCACTGTGGCTGGCCCAGGTTGTGACTGCCCTGTCCTCGGGTTGGCCTCTGCATTGCTGTTGATCACTGTGGCCGGCCCAGGTTGTGACTGCCCTGTCCTCGGGTTGGCCTCTGCATTGCTGTTGATCACTGTGGCCGGCCCAGGTTGTGACTGCCCTGTCCTCGGGTTGGCCTCTGCATTGCTGTTGATCACTGTGGCCGGCCCAGGTTGTGACTGCCCTGTCCTCGGGTTGGCCTCTGCATTGCTGTTGATCACTGTGGCCGGCCCAGGTTGTGACTGCCCTGTCCTCGGGTTGGCCTCTGCATTGCTGTTGATCACTGTGGCTGGCCCAGGTTGTGACTGCCCTGTCCTCGGGTTGGCCTCTGCATTGCTGTTGATCACTGTGGCCGGCCCAGGTTGTGACTGCCCTGTCCTCGGGTTGGCCTCTGCATTGCTGTTGATCACTGTGGCCGGCCCAGGTTGTGACTGCCCTGTCCTCGGGTTGGCCTCTGCATTGCTGTTGATCACTCTGGCTGGCCCAGGTTGTGACTGCCCTGTCCTCGGGTTGGCCTCTGCATTGCTGTTGATTACTCTGGCTGGCCTATATGGTATATGTAGCCAATACTGGCTAAATATTTTAAATTTAATATAAAAATGTGTATGCTACTGTGATGAGTCAAAGGGGTTTCGGTCTGTGATTCAGCCTCCCGACAGTAGATGGCATCAAACCAACTCGGGACTTCCCTTACCAAGATCTCGTGACCATGGCAAAAGTCATCTTTTGAGGGGCGGCACCTTGGTGAGGGGCGGAAGTACGAGTATGTAACTTCCAGCCACTGGAGTCAAGTGAAGGAGAAGGACACGTGTCGGTTGGGGATTGGTGTTCCACTGACTACAGAGGCGGGACATTACATACTAAAGGGAACGTACTACTGTGTTCGGGGTTGGTCCGAAAGTAAAGTAGGAGGAGTAACGGGTGGAGGGAGAGACTGGTTTTGTGCAGCGGGAATTTTTGAAACACTAACATTTCTTTTGTCTTTTTTTTGTTTATGTATGGTCACCACGAAGACAAATTAAAGACGAGTCATCACGGTTTGTTTTGGATTTCACCCCTGCACTCCTTCCCTCACACCATTTTGTTTTTCTTTTGTTATTTAATTATTTTGTTGTGTATAGATAATAAAAATAAATTATTTTATTTCTGTACACATAAATTACTGTCTGGACATTCCATTTAATACACTCTCGCCTCACAGCTACTTATTTATGTTTCACAATAAACTACTACACAAACCTGCAAATTTAAGCAATCTTAGTTTTTTTTATACAATTTTATATTTTAATACTTGGCATTCATAGCCAACTTCACAATACCTAACATACCTTATAATAAATGTGTCCATTTCATCTCATTTTTGCCAACCGTGTATAGTGCATTGCTGCAAGACAAGTAGTCTTTTCCCCAGAGCTTGTTACGCTCATGAACCCAAACCAGGACAGAATGCAGGACCGAAGAGCAGCTGGAAATTGTGTGCTGATAGAGGGAGGAGACTCTGCTTCCCTCTGTTAAAGAATCACTTGGATCCTTTAAGACATAACTTGACAACATTTTGAGAAGTAAGTGAAAGTGTAACAGAAATGAACAGTAAAACCTCAAGGCTAACAGCTTCTGAAACATAGCATTCATAAGTATACCCCTAGAGGGAGACAAGATACTGTAGAATAGTATAGGTGCGGTTGTACAGTGCAGCTACAGTGCGAGTGTCTCTTGGGATAAGAAGCAACTTACAGAGTCAGAACGATACCAAAAGGGTAACTATTAGGGCTTAATGAACTGATACAAGGCGTCAGTTTTCTTCTCTGCTTTTAAGATAGTGCTGAACATTTACGTTTGCTGTGTCTCGTGCTGTCCTTTTTTTCTTTTATTTTTTCACACCATATGTAAATAAAATAGAGAATTCCTCTGCAACCATTCTGGTGATTAAGATCCAGGGATCACTCCCGAGTAAATGTTTGGATTTCCCTGTTGATTATGAGCCATGATGTGTAATTTAAAAATTTCCATAGCTTGGAATATCTTTAAAAGTTAATGCGGCAATACAGTGGCACTGGAACAATTTTTAAAGTGGGGGTGCTGAAAGCCATTGAACAAAACTGTAACCCCTGTATATGATGGAAGCCATGCAAAGCCAGGGGGTGCTTCTGCACCCCCAGCACCCCTAGTTCCAGTGCTCCTGCTGCTACACAAACACACGGGACAAAGGTGACTCATGCATTTCTTGTAAACATTATTATTATTATTATTATTATTATATTATTATTATTATTATTATTATTATTATTATTTAACAGGCACTTATCCAAATGACTGACAAAAATTAAACACAATATCAAAGTAATACAAATGCAAAACAAACACATATGTATAAAAACTCATATAACCAGGAGTTGAGTAGAATAAGTAGATAGAAAAGGATGGATTTTATAGATGTTGCTAAGAAAGAAACGACAAGAACATAAGAGAGTTTACAAACGAGAGGAGGCCATTCAGCCCATCTTGCTCGTTTGGTTGTTAGTAGCTTATTGAGCCCAGAATCTCATCAAGCAGCTTCTTGAAGGATCCCAGGGTGTCAGCTTCAACAACATTACTGGGGAGTTGATTCCAGACCCTCACGATTCCCTGTGTAAAAAAGTGCCTCCTATTTTCTGTTCTGAATGCCTCTTTGTCTAATCTCCATTTGTGACCCTGGTTCTTGTTTCTTTTTTCAGGTCGAAAAAGTCCCCTGGGTCGACATTGTCACCGCGTAGTCTTCTTTGTTCAAGACTGAATAGATTCAATTCTTCAAACCTGTCTGCATATGACATGCCTTTTAAACCCGGAATAATTCTGGTCGCTCTTCTTTGCACTCTTTCTAGAGCAGCAGTATCCTTTTTGTAGTGAGGTGACCAGAACTGAACACAATATTCTAGATGAGGTCTTACTAATGCATTCTAAAGTTTTAACATTACTTCCCTTGATTTAAATTCAACACTTTTCACAATGTATCCGAGCATCTTGTTGGCCTTTTTTATAGCTTCCCCACATTGTCTAGATGAAGACATTTCTGAGTCAACAAAAACTCCTAGATCTTTTTCATAGATTCCTTCTTCAATCTCCCATATGGTATTTATATTGCCCAGTTTTATTGCCTGCATGCAGTACTTGACACTTTTTTGTATTAAATGTCATTCTCCAACTTGTCTGCACAGTTTTGAATGTTGTCTAGATCATTTTGAATGACCTTTGCTGCTGCAAGTGTTTGCCACTCCTCTTATTTTGTGTTGTCTGCAAATTTAACAAGTTTGCGTAATATACCAAAATCTAAGTCATTAATGTAGATTAGGAATAAGCAGAGGACCTAATACTGATCCCTGTAGTACTCCACTGGTTACCAGAGGGAGACTACTTGCTGAGGGGAGACTACTTTGCAGCTCCCTCTTCACACGGCTAGAGGGAGACTACCTGCAGCTCTCCTTCCTTCACCACGAGGCGGAAGTGGAGACTACCTTCAGCTCCCTCGACTTCACCACCCAGCACCAAGAAGACTACCTGCAGCTTCTCCCGCCTTCACCACCAGAGGAAGACTACCTGCAGCTCCTGCCTTCACCACCAGAGGGCCACCATCACTGCCGGAGTGTCAGCATTTACGTGCCGGGATTGCTCCAGCTGGAGGAGCCAGCCTGTGCGCTGTTGTTCTAACTATTTACTATATTAATACACCACAACAGCACATTTCAATACATTGTAGATATTTTCATTATAACGCAATCTGAGAGCTAAATTTAGTGAGTGTTTTTATTTTTGTTTACTGCAATACATTTCATTTTTAATTCCCTGAATGTTTTTTTTTTCTCAGCAGTACACTTCCAAAATAAAGTCCCAATTATTTCTATGTGTTCTACTTTCACCTTAAAATGTTCATTTTGAGAAATAAACTTAGTTTTCCCTGCAACAGCTGACCCTGCTTTAGTCCAAAACTCAGCTACATACAGTATTATTTTTCGTTATGTAACATCTTAAATTACAGTGTATGCTTCTTGGCTGATATGTTAACAGCTCATTATCTAACTAGGGAACCTGCTGTGCAATTAAATTATCCTTAAACTCCTGATGGTAAACAATGTAACCAAATCTATTTACCTGGAATAGTTGTGACTACTAAGAAGATGCAACAGAAGAAATAAATCTGTTTGTGTTGATCAAAACTTTATTTAGGCACTCTACAACTTGACTGGCGAAAGACACTGTTGGTTTATTGGAGTTCACAAATAAAACTTTTTTGCTTGATATGGTAACCTTTTTGCTCCCCCTTTTGTTCAAATATTGAGCTTTTAGCCGTATTTACAACACTTCTTTAAACTTATTTTCACAGCATTTTGTTAATGTGTGTGTTCAGAACACAAACCTTAAGTGCATTTTTATTTTTCGATGTTCTTGTTCATTTTAAGCTGTATTTTTACACAACAGTACTACTCACACAAATTTGGTCACCATCGAAACTTAAGAAACTCTATAAATGAACTCCCAAAATGACAAGCACCTTGGGTACATATTTTACGATATGATAAAATATGTTTTGTTGTGTCACCTCATCATGAAACACATTTAGAGTGCCCTTTGATAGAAACAGTGAGTAAAGGAATTGCTTTGCCAGTGTGTTCAAGTTGAAACCTTTGATAAGAAGAGTGCATGCCATTTCAAAGCGATAGTCTTATTGTATACAGTATCATATTGCATGGAAAGATAAGAATCATCATTTCAAAATGATACTCCAACACAGTTCACACTTACACGTACTCTAATACTGTCTGAAGTGAAGATGACGGGATTGATATATGTGTCTGGATGGGATACTAGGGTTGAGGTTTTATTGTAGGTGGTCTATTGGGGACAATGCAATTGAAATGCATAGCTGATGTTCACTATTTATTTACTTATTTATTTATTTTTTTGTACACAAACAATTATGGAGCTGGACGATAGCATCTGGCCTGTCAAATACATCTTCATTGATGAGGCAGGTTACAACTTGAGCAAATGGTGTCGGCAAGGCAGGAACATCATTGGACAACGTGCCATCATGGACACCCTGGGACAGTGTGGAGGAAACCCCACCATGTGTGCTGCTATAGGCCAAGGTGGGGTTCTTGCTCACCGTCCAGTGATTGGTTCATATAATACTGAACAACTCCTTTTGTTTCTTGACCTGCTTTGCGCTCTACTTGTTCAGCCCCATGTGGATAACCTGAGAAGCAATGAAGGAAGACAGCCCACAAATTTTGCCAATATATGACGTGTGCAGCTATGGTTTGTGGAACATGATGCTTTTTCATAAAATTTTCTTTCACCATACTCTCCCTTCCTCAACCCAACTGAGTTCTTCTCCTGTTGGAGATGGAAGGAAAACTATCATCACCCCTATGACGGGGTTACACTTCTCCAGGCCATGGAAGGTGATGACATCGGGGCAGAAGCCTGTCAAGGCTGGATAAGTTTTTTTTTTCCCTCGGTGCATTGCTAGAAAGAACATCTGCTGTGATGTTGATGAAATAATGTGGCCAGACAGAAATGAGAGACTCGTTGGTGATGACACTGAATGATGTTTACACTGTACATTCTTCATCAGACTGTAAATAGATTATTTCACTTTGATGCCTTTCCTGTTATTTATTTCTTATATTGTACACTGAGTGTACAAAACATTAGGAACACCTTCCTAATATTGAGTTGCACACCCTTTTGCCCTCAGAACAG
The DNA here is from genome assembly GCF_017654505.1 of Polyodon spathula. Classification (NCBI taxonomy): domain Eukaryota; kingdom Metazoa; phylum Chordata; class Actinopteri; order Acipenseriformes; family Polyodontidae; genus Polyodon; species Polyodon spathula. Next base: position 1,045,980 of record NC_054560.1, read on the forward strand.
CCTCAATTTGTTGGGTCATGTACTCTACAAGGTGTCGAAAGCGTTCCACAGGGATGCTGGCCCATGTTGACTCCAATGCTTCCCACAGTTGTGTCAAGTTGGCTGGTAGTGGATCTCTACTCCGAATAGCTAGTTCCATCTCATCCCACAGATGCTCCATTGGATTGAGATCTGGTGACTGGGCAGGCCACTGCAGTAAGTTGAATTCACTGTCATGTTCGCGGAACCATTCCTGGACAATCCTAGCCTTGTGACACGGGACATTATCCTGCTGAAAAAATCCATTGGCAGATGAATACACTGCTGCCATGAAGGGATGCACCTGATTGGCAATGATGTTCTGATATCCTGTGGCATTCAAACGTTGCTCCACTTTTATCAAGGGGCCCAATGTGTGCCATGAAAATACATCCCACACCACCACCAGCCTGCAATGTTGACATGTGGCATGATGGATGCATGTACTCATGTGGTTTTCTCCATACCCTAGTCCTCCCATCAGCGTGAAACAGCAGGAACCGGGATTCATCAGACCAGGCAATGTTTTTCCAATCCTCCAGTGTCCAGTGTTTTCGTTCCTTAGCCCACTGCAACCGCAGTTTCTTGTGTTTTGCTGAAATAAGTGGAACTCTGTTAGGTCGTCGGCTGCCATACCCCATTCGTGTCAAGGTATGACGAGTTGTGCATTCTTTTATGGGTCTTTCTGCACCAATGTTGTACTGGACTGTCAGTTGTGTCAGCCTCCTTTAGCATCTTTCATCAATGAGCCGTTTTCGACCATTGGCCTGTCGTTGGCTGGATGTCCTTTGGGTGGTGGACCATCCTTGATACACACAGGAAACTGCTGAGTGTGAAAAACCCAGCAGTGTTGCAGTTCTTGACACTCTCAAACCGGTGCACCTGGCACCTACTACCATACCCCGTTCAAAGGCACTTAAATCTTTTGTCTTGCCCATTTACCCTCTGAATGGCACACATACACAATCCATGTCTCAATTGTGTCAAAGCTTAAAAATCCCTCTTTAACCTGTCTCCCCTTCATCTACACGCTACCTTGTTTGATTATACTTGTGTTTATGTTATATATTATAACTATCGAAACGTTTCGTTACAATATTGATAGCTTTGCAAGCAATGTTGCTATCTTCAGTTACATCCTTTGATGTATTGACCCAATATGGTTTCAAAACAGTAGTATTTTATTTTGGTGCAGTGTTTAATGTATTTGTTTTCAATGTATTGAGTTGAGTATAACTTTGCGCAATGTGTGTTTATGGATTTGACACATACACTTAATTTTGGAAATGTACGATGACTTTCACAAATCTGCGACCTGTTTTGATATTTTTGTTGATTGTTTTGACCATTGTTTTGGGAATACCCAAAATTGTGCTTTAGCAACTGAGAAAAACTATAATCACCACCTGGTCATATTCCACACTATTCCAATCACTCAAACAATTACTCAATTAATCAATGACTCAATTAACTTGTTGTGGTAGTTTCTGTATCCAGGAGAAGAGGAACCAATCATAAAATATATTCTTCTTCTCTTTGGTGACGATGTAAAACTAGATATAGCATGAGCTGTGACCGCTGTCCCTGGATTCAAACTTCATCAGTTGAAAACAGAAACAACTTAATGTAAGATAAGATTTCCTAAACTTATGATATGATAGATACACAGTAACCATGTTCAAACAGAGCAGATACACAGTGAACATGCTGTCAGAGCAGATACACAGTGAACATGCTGTCAGAGCAGATACACAGTAAACATGCTGTCAGAGCAGATACACAGTAAACATGCTGTCAGAGCAGATACACAGTGAACATGCTGTCAGAGCAGATACACAGTGAACATGCTGTCAGAGCAGATACACAGTGAACATGCTGTCAGAGCAGATATACAGTGAACATGCTGTCAGAGCAGATATACAGTGAACATGCTGTCAGAGCAGATATACAGTGAACATGCTGTCAGAGCAGATACACAGTAAACATGCTGTCAGAGCAGATACACAGTGAACATGCTGTCAGAGCAGATACACAGTGAACATGCTGTCAGAGCAGATACACAGTAAACATGCTGTCAGAGCAGATACACAGTGAACATGCTGTCAGAGCAGATACACAGTAAACATGCTGTCAGAGCAGATACACAGTGAACATGCTGTCAGAGCAGATACACAGTGAACATGCTGTCAGAGCAGATACACAGTGAACATGCTGTCAGAGCAGATACACAGTGAACATGCTGTCAGAGCAGATACACAGTGAACATGCTGTCAGAGCAGATACACAGTGAACATGCTGTCAGAGCAGATACACAGTGAACATGCTGTCAGAGCAGATACACAGTAAACATGCTGTCAGAGCAGATACACAGTGAACATGCTGTCAGAGCAGATACACAGTAAACATGCTGTCAGAGCAGATACACAGTAAACATGCTGTCAGAGCAGATACACAGTGAACATGCTGTCAGAGCAGATACACAGTGAACATGCTGTCAGAGCAGATACACAGTGAACATGCTGTCAGAGCAGATACACAGTGAACATGCTGTCAGAGCAGATACACAGTAAACATGCTGTCAGAGCAGATACACAGTGAACATGCTGTCAGAGCAGATACACAGTAAACATGCTGTCAGAGCAGATACACAGTGAACATGCTGTCAGAGCAGATATACAGTGAACATGCTGTCAGAGCAGATACACAGTGAACATGCTGTCAGAGCAGATACACAGTAAACATGGTACAGGCACATGCTGCTCAGTAAATCTCAATCAATACTACTCTACAGTCAGAAGTGTGTTCTAATGCTGCCTCTAGTCTTATCACTATGCAATGCACTGATGAATGCAGTTCTTACAGGGCTCTCCTCACAGAGGTAACCTTACTGGAAATACTCAGCTCCTCTTAACATATTGCAAGCTTTTATTTATTTATGTATTTTTTTATATATTGTGTGAAGAGCAAAGACAGGCAGGTGTACATTGGTTGTGATTGGCTGAACAAAACCCATGGAGTCTGTGGTTGCCAGGACGACCATAATCACCTCTAATTAACAGCATCTAGCAAACCAGGCAAGTTGAGAGAGAGAGAGAGAGAGAGAGAGAGAGAGAGAGAGAGAGAGAGAGAGAGAGAGAGAGAGCAGAGAGATACAGAGAATAAAATAAATCAGGAGAAGCTTGGTGTTCTACTCCACTTGACAGGCTGTGCTGGGTGCTGTGGATCTGCTGTGCCAATAACAGGAAAGGAAAGCCCCTGGGATTGTGTCTCGAGCTGCAGGATACATATTCCCCGTGAAGGAGATAGGGCTGAACTGAAGAACTCCAGCAAGCCCCTTGGCTCTTTATAATGCTGTTGGATTTCTCAAGAGCAGCTGGTGCTTTTGCTGAAATTTGCTTTTTATCTTCATAGGAGACATGAAAAGCTATCTTTTTGAGGGGCTGTGGGTTCAGTTTTAAGAGAAGAGTTGTTTTATAAAACTGAAGAAAATAAACCAGGACACAACAACAAATGAAGACAGGACAAGTCCATTTCAGTTCAGTTTTAATAGACTTTTAGCAGCTTTTTTAAATGTAATTCGCCTCAAGCGGCCATTTCTGCAGGTGTCCTTGAGAAACTGTGTGTGACCTTCGTTTCCACACCTTTACACGAGAAACCTTCCACAGACAGACAAGCACCTGCTGCAGAGGGCTAGACTGTTCACAGGGACAGCATTTTAAAATCCTATTCAATGTGTAAACCATTACTTCACTTGTCTTGAGGGGATTGCACTACCAGCTGCCCTATCCCCAACAAATAGGAGTTCTATTGCATGTCTGTTTCGTTTAACCTTCAGATTCTATCATTTGAAGGTAGCTTTAACTCTCCCCTCTCCTCATTGGTGACTGAAGAAAAGAGATGCAGTAATAATCTACAGGAGGACACTGACTCTGTAGAGCAGCACCCTGCTATAATCTACAGGAGGACACTGACTCTGTAGTGTAGCACCCTGCTATAATCTACAGGAGGACACTGACTCTGTAGTGCAGCAGCACCCTGCTATAATCTACAGGAGGACACTGACTCTGTAGTGCAGCAGCACCCTGCTATAATCTACAGGAGGACACTGACTCTGTAGTGCAGCAGCACCCTGCTATAATCTACAGGAGGACATTGACTCTGTAGTGCAGCACCCTGCTATAATCTACAGGAGGACACTGACTCTGTAGAGCAGCACCCTGCTATAATCTACAGGAGGACACTGACTTTAGTGCAG